>NW_028301555.1:492500-515000 GCF_042242905.1 Orbicella faveolata
ACTCCTTTAGCGCTATCTAGCATTGACGGTAAGCTTTCGTGAAAAATACTAACTCTATTTGCGTTATGATAGCTACAAAAAAAAAAACCTGTATTGGATTGTATATTGGATATAGAAAGGGTAAAAATTAAACGTTTTGGCCGGGTTATCAGAGCTGTTAAGACACAATGACCGCATTTCTTATATACTTGATAAAATTGGAACTTTGACATTATTAGATGCTAACACGATTGGCCAATCGGAAACTCGTGCAGTAAACTCGATAAAGCGAGTGCTTCGTAAATTACAAGATACGAACATCCCTTCTATCACAAAACTTACAGCTCAAAAACAATACGTTTTGTAGATGAGCTAGAAGAAATTGCGCAGACAGAAAGTCAAACTGATGCTGACAGCGGTAGTAAATTGCGTCCCGATGAAGCCTATACTCGGCAACGTATCGTGAAAAGCATTGAAAAACGTAACAGTATCGGTGAGGCAAGTGGTATGATGATCGTACGCATGCCCTAGGAAACGGCAGAGAGAATTTCGACGAAAGACGTCTTCGACAAGCCTGATGTAAGTGCACAGATCTATATGACATTTGCTATTAGGAGGGCCCATGTCGGATTAAAATTTGTCAGTCATCTTGATATCTTTGTTCTGAGGTAACGTTGGATACTTTTGTGTGCACCCCAACCCCATCTATTAGACTGTAGATCAAACAATTAAGTCCGAACATTCTGCTCTATTAGGTTGTAAAACATGACACGTTTTCACCTTTCAGTTGCACTTTATATTTGCAGGATTATTCATACAAAAAGGATTTAAGCAATCGGAAAAATGAAGATGGTCATGGCACAGAAACAAGAATGGCAAAGTAACAGAAATAGTAAAGCCGGTAACGTTCTTGTTTACAAGTCTTGGGAAACTCCACCTTTTAGCCAAAAAGGTGATCTCAGTTTCTGCCGCCGCAGTTGACCGTTTCGTAAACGATCGATGCCATTTTCGCGACAGATTGAATTTTTCTCTACTAAATTAAAGAACGAAGAAAATTTGTAAGTAACCACCTAGCATCGCACCCGGAACCTCTGTTTCCTAACATCCTTCTTATACCACTACACTACTAGGTTGATATGCCAAATATCCCCAAAATTTAATTATAAAACGTGACTTTCATAAATATTTATAACAGAGTTAGCCCTTCCATCAAATAAAGGCTAACTGCAAGCAAACCAGTGTGAATATGACCAATTAAGAATTTCGTGATGCATTTTACTCCATCAACAAATTATAACCAGTTTATAACCAAATTATAACCATTACTTGCGGGGGAGAATGTTTCAGTCCATCGACCGCCCTTGTTGCTTTTTTCTTTCTCTGGGGCTGAGAGAGGGGGCAACAGAACTTTTGCTCTCCATTAAAAAAAAAAAGAAGAGTTAATGACTTGGAATTTTTCCTGCTCTCAAATGTAAGCATAAAAAGAAATTTGAATTCCGCCAAAAGCATCTTGCAATTTTGGACTTAAATAATTTCCCTCCTTCTTGCAGCGACTCAGAATCAGAAGAAGACTCAAATGAGGAAGTGACTTTTAGACCTGTTGGAATCCCGTACAAAGAAGATGTCTGTATACCCGTATTCTCGTGGAGTCGCAAGGCCTTAAGCTGTAAAGGTCTTGTCAGGTTACTGCTACAAGACTACGATCCAGAGTCCCTGTGCATTTCCCAGCCTGTTAATGTCTCTCATAACATTTCCTTCCTGGTTGAAAATAAGTTTCTGAAAAGCAAGGATGATGTAAAATGTGATGATATGGGAGTATGGAAGCACACTGGATCGCCACGTAAATGGTTCTTCATTGAAAGAAATGACAATAATGCTGTGGAGGAAATCGTGCCTTTGCAAGGAAAGCCTAAACCAAATGTGGATAACGTGTATCAACTACGAAGGATATACTATGTTAATGGTTCTGACAAAGATGTACGAAAAATAATATCTACTTTGCAAGGTAAATTACTAACTTATGATTGTCTATGCAAAAAGGTTTCTAGTCTTGAGACTATTCTATACTGTAACTTGACAAGGACTGGTGATTTTCATTGACTGACTATGGCGGAGGGAATGAATACAACTCCCCCCCAAAGATTTTTCTTATTTTAATAAGACGATTTACTGGCATTCCATGGAGTATTTAGTAGCAGTTCGTTATACTCATTTGAGCAAAGTCTGCTAAAAATTGGTTTCTGTTGAAAGTTAAATGACGTCATAAGTAACAGGGAGGTCAAGCCAGTTTTTGAACAAAAATGCATTTTTTTAAACATTTTTTGATAAATAAAGTATCAAATTATAAAAAGGTGCAACTTTTAAAGAGAATGGTAGATCTACACTTCTGGAGTACAAAATGCTAAATACCCGCGAGTTTTCAGGAAATGTCAAGTTTAAGTGAACTCCAGATGGTGCCCATTTTGGCCGCCATTTTGAATGATGTGACGGCCTCAGCAGCCAAATAACCATAATATCAGTGTATATTGCAACGCGGCAAAAACCCAAGGAGGCGGGGGGGGGGGGGGCGGGGGAGGTGGTTGTGGTCAAACATCACACTCCATTGTACAAAGGGTTAAAAGAGGTCTCTCTACCTACCTGCTTAGTTGAATATCCTATCTCCATTCCAACGCATATGCATTTTAGGTTGTTAGATATGTTATGTATATTAAACGATTAGAATAGAATAGATAGTAAGTAGCGTGGCCAATCAGAGCACGGCATTCGTGATAGAACGCTAGTAGATTTATACTAAATATAGGTAGATTTTGGAGGGCGATATAATTCGACATACATTCGAGTATCAAGTGTGTATTGCGCAACTGAAGGCAATGACGGTACTACCACACGTAACAATTCCGAATGTTGACCATTAATTGGCACCCATATTAATTTTCGCGACCTTTCTTCTCGCCAAATAACATTGATTCCTCATTTGGTCAACAATCTCGAGAAAAGCGAAGATTTTATGTTGCGACAATTTGTTGTTATCTAATATTCACTGTGTATTTATTTTCTAAACTATCCACTATTTTTTTGTACTACCAACTCGACAACAAGAACCGTGAAATGCCATACACGTTCATCCGATATCTGTTCAAGTCCGATGAGCATGAGGTTTCCAGCATTAAGCCTCACGGGAACTTAAGGAAAGCTTCCTCTTGTAGGCGAGTACTCCCAAGTACCCAAGAGAAATTAAAAGAGAGCTGAGCTTGAAAATGAAAAGTACGACTGCAAAAGAAGCCCTCGATGCTGTCTGTTGTTCTGTTGGTGATGTTACTTCTGCCCGATCTCTAGGACAACTCCCCCGAGGGCCAAGAGACATATACAACGCAAGATACTCGGCCAAAATATTGGAAAACCAAATGAACGCAAAGAAGACTTCAAGAAACAGAGTAACGATTCCCTTTGCCTGGACAGCATGTGGACCCTCCTGGAACGGGCAAAGAGAGAGGAGGAGATTTCCAAAGAAAGCATCTTCATTCGAGAATGTACAATACACCCAGACTTATTCGTTGTTTTGGCAAATGATCGTCAACTCCAAGGGCTTGCCCAATTTTGTACCAGTCCAAAAGAATTCTGTGTATTCGGAATTAACCCAACTTTCAACATTTTCGACCGCAATATCAGTCTCACGGCTACCACGTACAGAAACCTCAAGATCGAAAATAAACAAACTGGCAAGCCGCCTCTGTTTATTGGGCCGTTACTGATGCATCAACGTAAAGATTGGAAGACATACTCCAAGTTCGCCCACCTAATTAAATCTGAAAGCCCGGTTCTAGAAGGAATCTTGGCGTGTGGGACAGACGGAGAGAAAGCGTTGATCGATGTCTTCAAGAGAAATTTTCAGTTTGCCACTTTTCTAAGATGCTTTATCCACTTTAAGGATAACATAAAGAGAGAGCTTGGAAATAGAGGATTCCAGTCGGGTGACAAACAAAAGTTCCTTGAAGAAATCTTTGGCCGGCAGAAGGAGACTGTGAAGTTCTTTGGATTGGTAGATTCTGATTCTGACGACAAATTTGACGTGAGACTGGCGAGCTTGAAAGAAAGCTGGATGGAAAGAGAGACGAAACTCGGTTGCAGCCTACCCATAACGTTTTACGAATGGTTTAAGAACGAGGTTGGTAATTGTATAAAACTAGCTAAGCGCAAAAGTTTACAGAAGGGGTAAAGGATCGATCAATCAATCATTTAATCAATCAAACAAGGAAACGAGAAAGCAAGTAAGCAACCAACCAACCAATCAATCAATCAATCAATCAATCAATCAATCAATCAGTCAATCAATCATCAATCAACCAGCTAATCAATCAATCAATCGATCGATCAATCAATCAATCAATCAATCAATCAGTCAGTTCATCAATCAACCAATCGATCAAGCCAGTAATCAAGCAGCCAATCAAGTATCATAATTAACTAATGATGGTAAGTTTTTGGCTTGGGAAAGCACTTCTGTAAAAACTTGGGGAAACTCTTTGCTGCGGGGATCAGTATCGGAATATGTTACAGGGAATTATCTTCAGAGACGTCAACGGGACCCAGAACTTAGGTCCAACGATATCTTTTTAATCCAAAAATGTCACCGTAGATTATTTTACAATTCAAAAACACAATTCTAAAGGATTACGCAAGGTTATCAAAAAGTCTTAACTAAACATTATATAATACATTTCAGAAAGCTCGATTGGCTATAACGGTATTCATCGTTTATAGCATTAATAACTTTCAAAACAATACAGTAAATAACAGTTTAACAAAAGACTATAGCAGGTAGCAATTACAGTTCAACGCTTATTACAGTTACGGTCTTACAACAAAATAGCATGTGTTTGTTACGGTTAATGAACTGGAACAGTATCCTGTAACTTACTGAACTGCAAAACGAACTAAAGCAAATATATCTACGTTGGATTTCTATATTTTTTCTCAGCGAAAGCGAATATGTAAAATATACTAAATAATCTGATTTTCTCGACTTGCCAAGGGGCATGCACTCAACTAGAATGTAAACATTACCCTATTTAATATGTTCTATCACTTTGTTGCCTTTTTTTGCGTAATGGTGGAAAGCCGAAATAATGGTCGACAACAGTAGAAGTCGTGGAGAAATATCGTTTTTTGTTAACAAAATCGGGTCATTCACGTACAATAAAATATAGTAAAAAAAAAAATGCAGTGAAAAACAGACTTTATTACGTCTTTGGAAGATGCCTTTGGAAGAGCAAAAACGACGATTTTTCTTCGTCTGTTCGGCAGTCGACAGGAAGGAACGTTCAAATTCGCCGCTAACTAAAATAGCAAAGCTGAGGTCTGTGAGCAACGAGCTATCTGTTTCTATTTATCTGAGAATGCCGAGAACGAAAACAAATCTAGAAAGAGGTGATTTTGGTTAACCCGCGAACACAGACGGATTTGGGTGGGATCGTTCAAAATTAATTCTGATTTGTAGGCATTATGGTTGTGGAAACAAAATGCAAATTGAATAATGCTGAGTTATTCCTCCAACAGTTCTATATTCAGGTCATTCATCAGAGCAAAGAAATTCGAAACAAAAAATACTACGAAGAAAACAAAGAGAATTTGAAACATGGCAAAGTGAGATTTCGCCTGAATATCGACGTTAGAAAGGAGAAGGAAGACTCAAGGATGAATGCAGTAAAAACAAAAGCAAAAGTTGCGTTCGCAAAGGTCAGACCGACTGAATTTGAGCAGCAACAGCAGCCAATACCCACCTTATGGAGTCTCTTTTAGATAACTTGCTGAAGAATAACCATATTACCGTAGATATAATAATATTTTGTTTTGGGACCGGCTTGAATTACATTCAACTTCTTTGCGACGTGCAAGTCCAGCCACGTTTATAATTCGCGGCCGCATCGTTGTCTCGCACTCTTTGCAGTCTACTTGTATCTTGGGTCTTATACGAGTTTTTTTTCCAAACATTTTTTCTCAACCGTGTTAATCCACGAAGGAGCAAAGAGACTACATTTTCCTTTCTGGCATCAAAAGTACTAGGCACGGCATTTTGATCAGTTTGAGTAAACAGCTCGAAAACATACGATATGCTTTCGCAAGTGGAAAAACAGAATTATGAACTTGTAATAAAAAAAATCAATTACCCTCCTCCCAAGCATATTACCTTATCAGGATTTTTTTCATCGATTTAATATTTTAACTTTGATCTTTTTCACTCTATGCATGGATTTTGTTTCATTTCTAAAAGGTTGGACTTCGAGAAAATTTCAAAATATTGAAAAATTCGTAATTTTCTAAGAAAAGTATTATTTTACAACCAGAAGGCATAGCTATGTTTTCAACTTCAACTTCACTTTATTTTGCACTTACATTTTGAAATTACAATATTAGCATAAAAAAGAAAAAAAGATACATATGTAACAATTAAAGGTGACAATGGTAAATGGTTTGTGCATGGAGGCTAATAGAACCGCGAGGTTATCGAGTTAGCCTCCATCTCGTTTGAGTGAACATAAAAAAACATGGGTCGGAGTAGAAGGACAGATTACTAAAGGAAAGAGCTAGAAGAATTGTGGAAACTTGCGTTTGATATTGTTGAGATAGAACATAGTTTTTAACACTTTTGGAGAAAGCAAATTGATCTAGATCTTTAAACTTGTATAGTATTTATTGCCAAAGATCAATGCTATAAATGAGGTCATTTGTTTGCCAGTATTTGTTTTTACTCAGAATTTGTGAAGATTTTGATTGGCCGCATGCCTGGTGTTATAGTTAGGTACGTTGCTCGCATACTGGAAAATTATGGTTAAACAGTTCTGGCAAAATACCTTTGTGCCATGCATGTATAAGCATGAAGGCGATATGCATTAGTTACCGTTAAGATTTCCAAGATATTAAGTAAAGGTAGAGCACTATCGGTATTTTTGCCAGATAGAGTTGCAAAGAACATTAACGTAAAAACATGATTTTGCTTAATTTGTATTTTTCGACGAGTTTGTACTCATCGAAAAAAGCTGGATTTAATGGACAACCGCATTCCCTTTAGCATTTGAAAAACCGGAAATGTCCTGGATATCTCTCGGTAGTTACCCTATCAGGGCGTGCGCAGTTTACACTACCAGTGGCTCGATGATCATGAGATCGAAAGAAGTACACGGAAGCTACACAGAGATGGTTTTTCTTCTTTTTTTGCGCTTTTTTTTCTCTAGTTTGTACTTTTTTACTTTGCATTTTGTGAAACACAAAGAGCTAGAAAAAAAATGTAACCGAATTTGCAAGTTGTTGAATTGTTATATTTTCCGCGCTCAGGCTGACGCAAGTAACCAGAAATGAAATTTCACCCTCCTCAGCAACAAGTGGGTCAATGGGCCCTTAATCAAAAAATGGGGTAGTCCTGAATGATTAAATTAAAAAGCGTAAAGTTTGTCTCGGTACGTTCCGAATTGTTTTCTTTTTGTTTGTAAAACAGAGAAAAACTGAAATTTCATTCGGAAAAACAATGGAGTTTTCGAGAGTTTTTTTTTTTTTTTTAACTAAAACAGGGCACGGCTGACACGCACGCGCAGACAAGGACGCACGCGCGGGAGCGGTTAATTCGACAAGTCATCGTTTGAAAATGACGGCGTCATTTCGTTTCAACTATGGCATTGTAGTGGTGGACTGTCTTCAATTCTCAAATCAATTGGACAGATCAGATGTTACTCAAGGTCAGCAATGTCAGCAAAACAGCAGGAACCTGAAAAGATACGTTGGAAATCTGCTTACCTTACGTAAAAATGACGTCGTTAACAAACGTAACAAAGGTAAATGAATGATTTCGTTTCATCGAATTCTGCGTAGCTTGTAGTTGAACTGTCCATAAGCGAAACAATCTTTGTCATAAAAAATATGGCGTCAGGTAAGTAAAGCATTTGACTTTGCCCAGGCAAAAACCGTTACTTTGTTATAATCATGAATACAGTGAATTTAAGTAATACGGTTGAAGGAAAAACAAATGAATAATTTACATGCTATTATCACTACTGTTCACCATCGCGTAGCTCTTTCGCCAGTATTTGGTTAATATAGAGTTTGCCCAATGGCATGTCGTATGTTTTGTATTTTCTGATAGATTTGAGCCATTTTGCCTATTTTTGTGTAACTAACAAGCGCGTACCCGTTAAGTCATCAAATGCTTACTTTTCAAATGTTGTTTCGTGGAACTAATTTCAGAATACATTTAATAGGTAACCGGGAACTCCGAGCACAATTGCAGGTATTTTGTTTACCTTTTCTGGTGTTGTGGCAAAAACAAATAAGTTACCTGTATTGCTCCTAACTCAGCGATTTCATGTAATTAATTTCTTCTTTAGGAATTGAAGAATATCGTGAAGAGGAAAGACAGAGAGATAGCGAATGTCGTTAGATATGCTGAGTAAGTATTTTATTGTATTGTACTGCATTGCATTGGATTGTATTGTATTGTATTGTATTGTAAATTTCTGTTCCCCCTACTTAGACTTAGTAGTAGTAGTTCCACATCAGCTTTACAGTTGCATATTTTGAAACCTGCTTATCAAATAAATGTATGTATGTATGTATCGATATTCGTCCTTGTTTTATATCAGTCCTGTTCTCTGATGGTAAGAATATGGAATAGATCGCTGAGCAGTGTGGATAACTTAATTAAAAATTGGATCATTGATTGTAATTGATTTAGCCATCATGGTTCATGTATATACAAACAATAGCCCCCATTTGGCGCGAGAATATGCTCGGATATTGGTCCGCGGACATTATCTGTTCTGAGAAGCGAACAGTTTTCCGAGAGGGTAGCTCGAGGAAAACTGTGAACTTCGAGGAACTGATACTGTCCAAGGACAAACATCGGAGCGTTTTTTTGCACCAAATGGAGGCTATTGTGTTTATTATCCTTCAAATATTTTTCGCAACATGCGCAGTTTTGAAAATTGGGGAAAATTCCCCAGTTTTAGCTGGGGAATATTCAGTCACGTGACGCGTTTAGACCAATCGCACGCGAGCGAAAATATTTGATGGATTATAATACGCACTTAATGACTGGCCCCAGGGAAAACAGTGAGTTTTGTTTCCCCGAGACCCTTAATGTTCCCCGAGGCGAAGCCGAGGGGAGCATTGAGGTCGAGGGAAAACAAAACTCACTGTTTCCCGCGGGACCAGTCATTAAGTGTTTTGTTATACCTCCCGACTCAAAGATAGAAACAAAACTGCGAAGAAATCGTTTGCTTGGCGCCGGCTGGCCCACAAATTTGGTGCAGTTTCAAGGAGCACGACCTGATCACGTGCGAGTCGAAAGTTCAAGTTGTTGTTTCCCTAGGGAGTTGGTGAGTTTTGTTCGCCCTAGGGAGTTGGTGAGTTTTGACCCACGACACGTGACACGTTCTCGTCCAATCGGAAAACGTATTTGAATTGGGAGGTATAACAAGAGCCATTATGCCATGCTCTACAAATATGGTAAGCGTACGGTTAATTTTGGAGGGCGTTTTTATCTTTATTTTATTTTAGTTTTCTATATTTTGGGGGCGTTTTTAAGTATGACATGATTGTAGCCAGCTTGGCGCTACACGACTCACTGGCTGTCATCATCTCATATCCATCTCATGGAATAATTTTTACATAGCACTAATAAAGAAGGCTTGGATTTTCTTAATACCAGACAGAAGGCACAAATGAAAGCTATCCAAGTAACATTTTCCATCGCTCGTGTGCCCAGTGGTTTAGACACACCTCAGCGAATTCAATAGATTCAGAAAATCGCTCGAGACTTAACACGACCATTATTAACTGATGAAAAAACCTCAATTAAACTCGACAAAATTGGTCTGAATTTGCAAACGGGAGTTCGCGGTTTCCGTACGTTTTGCTTAAGAAATGTGAATAGCCTTTAAATAGCTTTGCTTTTTAAATGGACTACGTTCACAGTGGATTCGAAGTCAGACTTATATGATTATCAACATTGTTTTCAGTGAAAAGCGACGAAGGGACCGAACACAGTTGGAGAGCATGAGAGAGGAATTAAGATCAAAAGAAAAGGTGAAGTAGATATGATTCCAATTCTTTGGATCACGTTTCTTAAACAGAAACATTGTTGAGGTAGACAAGGCGAGCAGTATTGATTATTTTCTCAAAGATTAAAGGGGATTTGGTTCGATATCAGCAAATAAGATGTTCTGTGAGGCCGGAACTTTTTGGCTTCCCGCGTCACCGAGAAACCTCTCCAAACAAAATAACAATTTCCCTCCCAGTAACATTATCATAAAAATTGAAAATTATGTCTTAGAACTTGCATAAGCTAGTAGAAAGTCGGTCAATATTCGAGATCTTTTCTTAAGCTGCAGTCATAAAACCTCTCATATCATCATAATGACTTCATGCAATACTTGTTTTCCTGCAGGTGTCGGAGCAAAATGCTCAATTACAACTGTAAGTGCTAATCATCTTATATTTAAACCTTGGACATTTTGACAAAAGAACCATATTTTATGCTCGCGCTCTTAAAAAAAACAGTATCTTTGACGTTGATATTGTGGTAAAAAACAAATCGAAATATGGTTTAGCGTGGTCTGTACTCTTATCGATATCGACAACGATACGCGTCATCACAGTAGTCAAAATTTGATGTGGATTCACGAGGCTGCGCCTCGTGAGTCCACAACATTTTGACCACTGTTATGACGCGTATGGTTGTCGATAAGAGTACAGACCACGCTGAAACACATTCGATTTGTTAAATACACCATACAAATAAAAAATGAAATCCTTAAAAGTCAGTTGCAACTAGAGCCGAAAGCGAGCGGTTTCGATAGAGTTTGTAGTTTTCCTTGATTAGAACGTTGCGAAAAAAACTGTTGAAAAATACAACAATGTACCTTGCATACGGCTGGCGCCCCTGAAATTTGAATTAATTGGTCAATCAGGATTCAGCAGGCGTGAAAAACTTCACTGTCCTGACGAAAAGGTAAATTAACAGGAATAGCAGTGGAATCACACAACTTTTTCCACTGGAGATGGCATTGAATATTCACGAAAATGGATTTACAATTCCCAAAACCATATCAGATTGTAAAAAGTGAAAAATATGAAACATTTTCTGTCTCCAGGCTTCCAATTTGGCGCCAAACATGGGTTCCCAGCTTCCAGCATGGCAACTCGCTCGTAGTTCGTCGAGTGTCGCCTTTAGGATAATGGGTGGGTTACGTCAAATTAAACCCGGAATTCTCAAGATAACTATTAGAAGAGGCCAAAGCAACTTTAGCATTGCCTTTATTTTTGTTAGCTTCGAAGAAAAAGTCTATTATTTTGTCCATTCGGTGGGACAGTTAAGTTTTGACTGCCGCTCGTGCTGCGGGCGCAGGCGCCGTGTGCAAGGTATATATAAGGATGGATGAAAAAACTTTGCGCATGTTATAAAAGTTGGTTTACATATTTGACAGACTCTGCAAAAAATACCACGTGGAGTCTTTTATTATAACTGTTATTATTCTTTTCTGTGGTCGGGGAATTCACTAGGAATGCACAGAAGTACCAAATACCAGTTCATTGAAGCAATTTGGTACTGTTTGACTTTGGTATTGTAGCTACAGTTTAAACAGAAATATATCACATAGTTACCCAATGTTGGGTGCAAAAGGAAACCTTATGGAAATTAATATTCTGCTGACAATAGACCGTGCTGGTTTTTCAGCCATTAATTTCAATTTGCAAGTTTGTGGACCTAAATTAAGAGGAGATCCACCAACGTATAACGTAAAAAAAAATTGAAGGAGATCAGTTTTTATAAAGTTGCACTCTTTTAAAAAATAATTTGCTTAGAAATAAGAAATTCAATATGTGGCTACGCCCTTCGAAAGGAATAAAGTAATTGCACGAACTAAAGGCAGATATAAGAAACAAAGAGATATTGTTTAAGCTAAAAAAGGGAAATCTATTTTCTTCTTTTCAGAGAAATACAAAGTCTTAAAGAACAGGTGAGTCGCATTTCAATATTTACCTCTTTACGCGCTTCTTATGCAGATGATTTCAATTTTGTAACCTGCAGAACATTGTTAGTTTTTAAGCGTGTTTGTAGCAAATTTCTATAACTTCGAAACTTAACAGACCGAAACAAGAACTGAAAAAAAAAAAAAAAAAAAAAAATCCAGCATCAAATCCAACTAGGTTAAAAATTTACCCATGAAGAAGTCTTGTAAATCATTTTCCTTTAGCTTTAGCTTGAAAATGTCAATTATCCATTACAAAGCGTCTTTTTCTGTTAGTGAATTATTCTTTTCTTGTTGATGGTGCTCGTATTTTTTCAGTTCAACTGAAAAAATGCACCCTTATCAGTGTGTTCCCTTCACGCATGCTCACGGGGTTGCTTCAATACAGAATCGTTCTTATCCAAAAAATAGTTAAACTTCTACACTAACCCTTTCTTGATTATGTTCTACTGCAGATGGCTCAGCAAAGCTTTCACTTAACAAGGTAATTGTTGAACCTCTTACATTGAATTGAGTTTCTATATTGTATGGTTACATGGTTAACAGCCATGTAGTCTTTGGTTATGATTACTATTTTATGAGCCTATCATTATCAGAATAAGTAAAAAAAATCGAGAAAGGTACATCCAAAATGAATGAATGACCATATAAATCAATCAATAAATAAACAAGTTAATAAACGTAGGTGACTGGCAAAGTCACCAGCACTTTCCAAGAGTAATACTTTGACGGATCAGTACTACCGCTCGTTATCAAGTGATGCTAAATAACTGTTGGAAATTGCTGGAAACTATTTACAGCCGCCTTATTAAATAATAAACAGCAGTTGAACTATATAAGTAAAATCCGCTCTGTATTCGACTCTTTTTTGCAGAGAATTGGATAGTGTTAAAGAGCAGCTGCGGAAGAGTGAGGGGCAAGTAAGTCATATTTTATGATCTGGCTGTCAACAAGTATATTATGGGCAGATGTCAATCATTTAACCTAGCTGCCAGAGGTTGCGCGTTGACGTTGTTATAATAATAATTTTGACTTTTCTACTTTTTAATTTTGATTTCTCTACTTCTTTTTTAAAATACTGAGAGAATATACTCTGTGAAATGTTTATAAGTTGCATTGCTTGAAGTAATTTTGTTTTGCGCTGCTTTTCAGAGAGTTTTCATTAGTGAAAGCAAAGACAAGGTAAGGTCCTTACTGCTTTATTCTTTATGGAAATTATTTTTACTAAACAGACAGTTACAGAATGGATAAGTGAAAGTTAAGCGTAAGTAAAGATATTCTGAAAAATTGAGTTACCTGTAGTGGAAAACTATTAGGTCAGAGTGTTTACAGACAAAAGAGCGATTTCACTTAAATTGCTTTGATGAAAATTTAAAGCTTTAACTCTTTGTATTATTTCGTACTTATCAATATACCCTTTTCATTAATGACTGCCAATTAAAAGTTCTTCTGTATGCATTCAAAGTAGCCTCACTAACTTCGTTTGCGAGTTCAAATTCTTTTGAATTATCAATTTATAGACGAGGTTAGTTAGGATGATTGGGTACTTACAGAAGAATTTCAATTGACAGCCAATTATGAAAAGCGTCTATAGCCACCTTAAAAATTGTGCTAAATCGGTCATTTTTGTAAACGATATATTTGAGATTTATTCAGTTTCTGTAGTTTTTTCATTTCAAACTTTGAAGGGAAGGAGAAAAAGCTTAGAATACGGCGAGGCCTTCGATATCGAGACCACAATAAATGTAATGCGAAATCTTTGTCACTTCACCTCCCACAACAGAATCTTTGTTTTTTATCCTTGTTTTGACTTTTTTCTCTTCCGAAAATTCCTTTCTTCTGCCTACTGGCCTGTCAAAATGTTTTATGCGGGATGAGTTTCATCTTTTCATTTTTTTTTCTTTAGCAAATGACTGACTGAGATTAGAAGAATTTATTCATTTAGGGAAATCTCTTAATTCATATCTCAATGTGAGATTATTTCCTGTTTCAAATACAGTCTAAGTGAAGCATACATGTTTTTGACATGTACGACATAAGCGTCATGCGCAATGAATTTCTTCCGCATAACCATAAAAAAGTTATGATGATGAAACTTCATGTTTTTCCTGCAGATGGCTGAGCAGAACGCCGTCCTAGAAAGGTAAATGTTAATCATCTTATCATCAATTTTATTTAACCATGCATCAATAGTAATATCCTAAAAGTAGTAAGCGGTTATGATTGCTCCATTTTTATGATATAAAGTCGTTATCACAATAGAGTGTCGGTAAAAAATAAATAACTACCTAAGTAAAAACACCTATTAATAAATCATCATTATTAAATCATCGATAGACAAGTTAATGTTACTAGCAGTTGCTTAAAGTGTGTCCATACGTTTTCGGCATGGCATGATGAATATTTAATGAAAAGTTGTCAAACCATGCTTTTCAGCTATCACTCTTAAATTAAGTGGATTGTATCTTTGTATGCCAGTTATTAAACTGTTATTTTGTTTCCCATCGGTCACTTGTAATAAAAGTACAGTTCTAATGAGCAATTGTGTACAACGTACACTTACATTCTTTAAATAAAGAAGGGGTTGAATCTTTTTTTCTTTTTTTTCAGTGAAGTGGAAAATCTGACGAAAAAAGTCAAAAAATACGAAGAGGCTGTGAGTTGAAATTTATGTTGAGATAATAACAAACCCTTATTACTATTATTATTATCATTATTATTATTATTATTATTATCATCATTACTATTATTATTATTATTATTGTTAATTTTATTTAACAAAAGTTTGAAAGTGAACAAAAACTGGAGTTTTCATTTGTTCCCGTATGTTAGGTTGAAAATTTACCCTTGAAGATGTCTTGTAAATCATTTTGGTTTAGCTTTCGCTTGAAAATGTTATTTATCCATTACAAAGCGTCTTTTTCTGTTAATGAATTATTCTTTTCTTGTTGATGGTGCTCGTATTTTTTTCAGTTCAACTGAAAAGATGCAGCCTAATCACGGGATAAGGCTCACGGGATTGCTTCACTACAGAATCGATTTTTTCCAAAAAATAGTTAAACTTCTACACTAATCCTTTCTTGATTATGTTCTGCTGCAGATGGCTCAGCAAAGCTTTCACTTAACAAGGTAATTGTTGAACCTCTTACATTGAATTGAGTTTCCATATTGTATGGTTACATGGCTAACAGCCATCTAGTCTTTGGTTATGATTACTATTTTATAAGCTTATCATTATCAGAATAAGTAAAAAAAATCGAGAAAGGTACATCCAAAATGAATGAATGGCCATATAAATCAATAAATGAATAAACAAGTTAATAAACGTAGGTGGCTGGCAAAGTCACCAGCACTTTCCAAGAGTAATACTTTGACGGATCAGTACTACCGCTCGTTATCAAGTGATGCTAAATAACTGTTGGAAATTGCTGGAAACTATTTACAGCCGCCTTATTAAATAATAAACAGCAGTTGAACTATATAAGTAAAATCCGCTCTGTATTCGACTCTTTTTTGCAGAGAATTGGATAGTGTTAAAGAGCAGCTGCGGAAGAGTGAGGGGGAAGTAAGTCATATTTTATGGTCTAGTTGTCAACAAGTATATTATGGGCAGATGTCAATGCACTAACCTAGTTGCCAGAGGTTGCGCGTTGACGTTATTATAATAATAATTTTGATTTCTCTAGCTTTTAATTTTGATTTCTCTACTTCTTTTTTAAAATACTGAGAGAGTATACTCTGTGAAATGTTTATAAGTTGCATTGCTCGAAGTAATTTTGTTTTGTGCTGCTTTTCAGAGAGTTTTCATTAGTGAAAGCAAAGACCAGGTAAGGTCCTTACTGCTTTATTCTTTAAGGAAATTATTTTAACTAAATAGACAGTTACAGAATGGATAAGTGAAAGTTAAGCGTAAGTAAAGATATTCTGAAAAATTGAGTTACCTGTAGTGGAAAACTATTAGCTCAGAGTGTTCACAAAAGAGTGATTTTACTTTACGTGTCTATAATGTCAAAAAATTGTTTTCGCTTATCTAATTCTTCATTTCACCTAATGAACTTCTGCGAAAACTTTTTTCGATTTGGATAAAACGCAATTTTTTTTATAAGGTTTTAAAGACGTTCAAATTTCCCGCCATTTTGGTCGACCATTCGCACCAGTGTTCCTCGGTTTGAAGTGAGTCGTGACTTAGGTTCAGGAACACGTGATTTGGGTCGTGACATATATGACTTGAAAGCAAGTGGGAATTTTGCTTCAGAGTTGTCTACATTTAGTTGAAAATGCCGGAAAGGCGCGTTGCCGCTCTTTGAAACAACGTTAATGATCCAGAAAACAACATCCGTCTTCATCGTAGGTTCCTGAACCTACGTCTTAGGCATCAGTCACGTGGCCATATTGAGCACGTTACTTTTGTGATCAGTGGCAGGGATCGACCGCAAGAAAATAGAATTTTGAACTTTGTAAAGATTCGTAAAAAAAATGCGTTTTATCGAAATCGAAAAATTTTTCGCAGAAGTTCATCAGGTGAAATGTAGAATTAGATGAGCGAAAATTTTTTTTCACATTAAGGTCACTTTAAGTTGCTTTAATAACAATTTAAAGTTTTAAGGTGGCCGAACACAGTTTTCGCGCGCGCTTTTGCTGTTGCAATTCAGCGCGCGCACAAGGATTGCAAAAAAAAAAAAAAACATGCCGTCAATAGAGAGATCATTTATTCACTCAACACCTACACTATCTGTGCTATTTTTCTCTATAATTGAACGCAGTGTATTGATGGCTTTAGTCTTTTATTACAAAGGTATGTTAGAAAAGGTAACGATGCAAAGAACCCAGCAATTCTCAGCTTTTTCTTTGTTACCGAAAGAACCCAGTTAAATGCAGCGCATGTTACTACGCATCAAAATATTGTGATTGAAAGAAAAATTGCAATCTCGGAAATACGTCCTATTTCTCGAGAACCACTCTTTAGAATTTCACGAAATTTGGCACGAAAATACTTTGGGAAATAAGTAACTGGGGTATTGAAAAGAATTGAACTTTAACAAAGGAAATTCAAGATGTTCCAGTGAACCTTCAACAAGGGATAATTAAAGATCTCTCTGTCGAATAATTAGCAAAATGGTGTTATTTTGTGAGAATCGTTACAAGCTTGTTGCATGCAAATTATAAAGAAAATCTAATGACTAGATTTTCTACAAATAAACAAAACCGATTTTAAAGGCCTGTTTATATTTATCCATGTTGCCATGGCAACGGCACATACGTCAGTTTCATCATGAAAAAACCAAAGTTTGTGTTGTTAACTTGCTTGGTGCTATTTTTGGTGACCGACTGATCAAGGGTTTTAGAGAAAAAGGTGAATGAAACACAGGTATCAAAAACTGTGTTCAGCCACCTTAACTCTTTGTATTATTTCTTAGTTCTCAATATACCCTTTTCATAAATGACTGCCATTTAAAAGTTCTTTAGTATGTATTTAAAGTAGCCTTACTAACTTCGTTTGCGTGTTCAAATTCTTTTGAATTGTCAATTTAAAAACAAAGTCAGTTAGGAGGATTGAAATACTTACGAACGAATTTTAATTGGCAGCCAATTATGATAACCGTCTCTAACCACCTTAAAAATTTTACTAAACCGGATATTTTTTGTAAACGATATATTTGAGATTTGTTCAGTCTCTGCAGTTTTTTCATATCAAACTTTGAAGAGAAAGAGGAAAAGCTCAGAATACGGCAAGGCCTTTAATATCGAAACGAGAGTATTGAAACTAGATAGGTTAAAACAATTTATTCGCTGCAATAAATGTAATGCGAAATCTTTCATCCATATTTTAAATTTTTTTTCTCTTCTGAAAATTCCTTTCTTCTGCGTACTGACCTGTCAGAATGGTTTACACGGGATGAGTTTCATCTTTTCATTTTTTTTTCTTTTAAACAAATGACTGACAGAGATTAGAACAATTTATTCATTTAGGGAAATCTCTTAATTCATATCTTAATTTGTGATCATTTCCTGTTTCAAATACAGTCTTAGTGAAGCATACATGTTTTTTCACATGCACGACATTAGCTAAATACGCAATGGATTTCTTCTACATAACCATAAAAAAGTTATGATGATCAAACTCCATGTTTCTCCCACAGATGGCTGAGCAGAACGCCGTCCTAGAAAGGTAAATGTTAATCCTCTTATTATCAATTTCATTTAAACATACATCAATAGTAATATCCTAAAGGCAGTAAGCGGTTATGATTGCTCCATTTTTATGATTTAAAGTCGTTGTCAGAATAGGTTGAAAAAGTGTCGGGATTAGTGTATCGGAAATAAATAAATTAATTAAATAAATAAATAAATAAATAAAAAACTACCTAGCTAAGTAAAGACACCTATTTATAAATTTTTATCATTAAATCATCGATAGACGAGTCAATATTAATGCTATTGGCATTTCCTTAAAGTGTTTCTATACGTTTTCGGTAGGACGTGATGAATGGCTAACCAAAAGTTTTTAAACCATACTTTTCAGCTATCAATATTAAATTAAGTAGATTTATCCTTGGATGCCTCTTATTAAACTGTAATTTTGTTCTCCATCGGTCACTTGTAATAAAAGTACAGTGCTAATGAGCAATATTTGTGTACAACGTACACTTGCACTCTTTAAATGAAGAAGTGCCTGAATCTTTTTCCTTTTTTTTTTTTTTTTTTCAGTGAAGTGAAGGATCTGACTGAAAAAGTCAAAAAATACGAAGAGGCTGTGAGTTGAAATCTATGTTGAGATAATAACAAACTCTTATTATCAGTTGACTTTAACCGAGCGACTGTACGAAAGGCACTAGTCAGGAGATGGAAAAGAAAGAAAAGATAAACCACCTTGCTGATATCTCACCGCATTTTTATAAAACTTTGACCTATGACCTCACTTCCGTTATTGTTTTGATAAAAAGGTGTAGTTAAAAATATATAGGTTTCGCTAAAAACTCACTAGAAAGACAAAAGAAGGTAAAAAATATTTCAACGAGACGAAACTGCAAAGGGAAGAACTATTTTGCGAAGTTGTTCCAAAAATTTGATGTTCGGCTTGCATTATAATTCTCAATATTTACCTTTGAATATTCTACTAAAGCAACTGTTGCAGTTAAATAGCAGTTTCCTTTACAGCATCGCTCGTCATTTTTTAACTTTACGAAGCTCCTGTAAATTTTTCTTTGTTCGTAACACAAAAAAAATCAAACGAAACAATTATTCTACTCCAGTTGGAATAAAAATATAATAAAACTCAAACTTTGCTTCTATTTCAGACGGGCGAAGAGAGCGACCAACGTAGAAGGTAAGGACCATTTCTGACTCCACTCAATTATTTGAATGAATTAGTATAATAAGTCTACTGTACGGGTCCGTAAATGATCCCAGGGGCCTGTTTCTCGAAAGACCCGGTAAATTATCGGGCCCGGTAAATCACCCGGTAAGTCCCCGTAAACTCTTCGGGTGTTTCTCGAAGCTCCCGTTATTTTCGATCCCGTTAATTTTTCCGCTAACTTGCCCGGTAATTTACGGGAGGTCGTGACCTCCCGTAAAGTTACCGGGAAGTCACAAATGTTGCAAAACCAAACAAAATGGCGGCCGGAGGTGGACTTTTTTGTTTCACGGTCTTATCAAAGACGCCCCTTTCTAGCCGATATGGCTGACTGCGAAGTCATTGAACGATTTCGGCTTTCACAAGCAAGAATAGAGTGGCTCGTTGAGGAGCTTAAGGAGAGAAGCTACCAGCTGGCTCCGGAAATCTAGGTAAATATAATTGTTGTCCTTTTATTTTTTACAGTTTGAAGGCGTTTGCATGGAAGCGCTATATAACTGTGAAGTTCTATTTTATTGTTTTTCAAAACCAACAAACGGCGGGAAAAAAATTAATGAATAGATAAACACTGTCATGTAAACGCCGACCACTCGCCGTGCGTTTTCGAAATGGCTTCTTTGTATGAACATCAAAATGGGTTCCTGTCACGCAAACCTGATCTTACTGCAAGCCAAACCTGTTTCCTGTGTTTTAATTGCAATTTTTTTTTTTACTTTTTTTGGAGGAGGAAATTAGAAAACAGACATTCTACAAAAAGTACACCCCATAATAGAGCGATCGCGAAGAGTCGCATTAGGCGAGGTGCACAAATGCTGACAAATGAGAATAAAGAACTTCTCACATAATTGTTTCAGTCGCATTTCTATTGATCTTAGCTTGCTTTATGCTAGAACAGTCGATTTGGGATCAGTGAAAATTACGCTTGATGTTTGCCGGGGAAAACGATCAAATCACGCCTAAAAATTTCAGCAAGATCGTTCCTTATTCCCAATATTCTGTACACTTACTTAAGCGAAATTCGTATAAGTATAAATTACTGAAATAAGCGTTTGTAGCTAAATTTCAAGTTCTGAAGTTCACACTGTTTCCTCGGCGGTCCGCAGATCTTGTTTGATTGCTCTGTGAACATTTTGAATAAGAATGAATCACGGAAAATGACAAGACTCCTAGAAAAGAGCAAGATTGTCGATCGAAGTCTTCGAATCGAGCTACAAAAAGCAATTGATCATCACTTTCAAATAATATGACCATGCAAAATGACGATCTCTCTCAGTTGCTCTCCTTTGACACAACGATAACTTCGAAGTTACGCTTTGCAATGTTCTTCAAAAAGCATCACAGTCGCAATGACAACAGAATCGATCAGAATCGAATGTGTCGAATACGTATAGTCCCAAGCCTTTCTCCTTCTCTCGCGAACGAGCGTGAAGCGTGCGCTAGAGATTGGTAACATCCGCTATTTTATCGGGCCCGGTAAGTACCGGGAAAATTTATGGGTGCTTCGAGAAACGCTATTTCGGGTTAGTTCCCGTTAACCGGCCCGGTAAGTTATTGGGCCCGGTATTTACGGGAGCTTTCGAGAAACAGGCCCCAGGACCGCAAATGATCCCGGACCCCAAATGATCCCCAAATTGAGCTGCAAATGATCCTGGACCGGAAATGATCCCCATATTGGACCGCAAATGATCCCGATCAAAAAATAAGGAATGGCATGGATTTATATCAGAGGAAGGTGAGAACATGTACAAAAATAATGAACTAAAAAACATATTTTATCATTTTGCAAAAAAAAACATTCCACAGTTGCTGTTTTGTTCTTCGAAGGGTACAGATCGTTTTCAACGTCACGCAATAAAAGAAATAATAAATCGAAAACCAACCAATGGAAAAAGCTAAGAAGTTGTGATGTATACTATCGAGGATAACTAAATAAGACACTTCTCCAAGGTTTAGGCCTGTGCGTTTCCCCAAACTTCAGATATTCGTCGTAAATGTTTCCCAGAAATTTACTGAGTCCAGTAAGAAAACGCCATGTTGGTGTACATCCGTGTTACACCAATATGGCGGCCGGAATATAGTGTAAACATCTGGAACTTACTTTGGCTTTCTAGGCGACTGACTATCAGTACTAAGCAAACAAGCATTTACATAAGCACTTTTCCTGATGCTCTAACTTCTAAAAAGGCTCAAAATCATGAGATAAGTATATATATTTCAATAAATTCGATCGTAGCCTTGTGTCACGCAAGCTCCATAACCCTGAAATTCAAAATGCTCTGGTTTCCAAACGAAGCACGCTAATTGTAAACAGATATAAATATACCGCCTCTTATGCCTGATGAGGACTAGAAGTAATCAAAGATTATGAGAGTGCGTTCGACGCCGTCACTTAATTAAATATACATAAATGATTTCACTGGCTGACTTTTAACCTCTGTCTATGGCTAAAATCAACGTTTTTCATCGACAACCGAGGTTTTTATTCAGACAGATTTGTCGTAGTGTCAAAGTCCACCATTTGTTGACACGTTGCGTAACAGCGCAAGTTTCCGTAGACTCACAAGTTTAATAGAACGAAAATATTTACATTTATAGCCTTCAAATTTCGTGCTAAATATTCTCACATTAACTGGTAATGCTTTAACGTAAAAGCTAATTTGTAAAAGTAAATTTTACATACATTATTCTAAACTGGAAGCACAAATGTAAGCAAACATTTGCAATCGTGTGCTCGTTTATCGTCAGCGTAAACAAACTCCGTGCGACTAATTCGCGTATCATGTTCCCCTAATGAATGAGGTAGACAGTATTTAAATAATTTGCCGTTCCTTGGTTCAGGCTCACTCTTATGGATCTCGCCTTCAGAGTACTTTTCCACCGATTCCTCACAATAATCAACCGGATAAGGACTGAGCTATCTAAGTGTCTGTCGCGACTGGAAATAATCAACTAATGCAATCAAAATATAGCTTTTCCTACGGTTAACATCCGGAAAGCCAAGGCGCTTCAAAGTCGTGTTCGTTTTAAAACAAATAAATTAAACAAGGACAATTCCATCAGATTTCGATAAATGCCACCGTCGAGGCGTTTAAATTCACCAAAATTCAACGCTGAGAGCACAATTGAATACTTACAGCTTCCAAATTA
>NW_028301555.1:520000-530000 GCF_042242905.1 Orbicella faveolata
GTCTTTACACCCAGGGCAGGGTTGTTCAAAGCCAGATTAAGCTAACCCGGGATTAGCAAGAATTTTGATTTCAGTTTTCTTACTTTTCGTTCAGGTTTTCGGTTTACATTGTTTGTCCTTCAGTTTTGAATTTAAATAATCTCAAACAACACAAAACATAGACAGTGACAAATATTTTGTACAAGAAAAATAAAAACTTCGGTTCACTTTTAATCCTGGGTTTGCGTTAACCGTCTTTTGAACAACCCGGCCCATGTGTTTAAATAAGTACTGGCGAGTTTAACGCTGGCAATAGGCCTGCGAGGTAATAGCATCCCATCTGGGGAGGGGAAGGGGAGTAGAAATACTTCACGGCGCTAAATGTTAAGGAGGTATCAAAAGAACTTACAACTAATTCAAATTTTCAAGAATTATACATGTTGGAATTTTAGAATGTGGTCCTTGGCCAGAAAATGCATGGAATAAACTGAAAATGTGCGTGTAAAGTGTGTGTTAAGTGTGCGAGGGCGTTTCCCCATGAACCCGAGGTTTCATGGTATAAGTGAAATGCGACAATAAAATTATAATGTACTTTTCATGACTTTAAATGACATTTTATGGCCTTAAATTTAAAGTAGCATAGAAAAGTCATTCATTAAAAATAATTATAAAAAAGTTCATGTAATTTCTATGCTTTCTTTTCCTTTCACAGCGACCTTTTTGAACTGAAAAAAGATTACGAGGCTCTCACAAGCGAGGTGAATAAAGTCACGTTTACAAAATGCAAGTTCAGTGTTATCATATACAGTATATAGTACGTTAGAAATGTATAGGGGCAAAGTTTTTTCATTTCACCACAACTTATTCCGCATCAAGTGTTACCTTTTACAGAACTGTATGCAACTCTTATCTCTGACTATAATTATCTCTTTGTCCTCAGCTCACCAAGATCAAGAACGGAAAGATGAAAGCCCGACTTCTGGGCTGCCTTCGACGGATTTTCCGTCGAAGGCACTAGAATTAATTTTTGCCAGGTGGGAACAACTCAAGCTAGACAAATATATATCTCATTATCTTCTAAGCCACACAATATAAAGGGAACGGAATTAACCCATGAATAAGTAAGTCTTTTACATACAGAACTCTGTGCAAGTAACTATGTGAATAGTCGACCTTGTTATGAATACTAATGCCGTTAAGAAACATCACAGGTTATGACATCGATATTATTGCCTAAACCTAATGTTTTTTTTTTGCGTATTAACTTGGTGGCAACGGTCTTTTGTAGATCTTTTCCAAGGTGGGGCTACCAAGTAAAACGTCTCAGAATCCTGGGATATACTATCAACATCACCAAAGTTCGTCCGAGTTCTCCTCGCTTAGCCCTCACCCCACCACCCACACCCCTATTTTTCCTTCTGTAACCTCCCTTCAGCCCCTGTCCCCCCAACCTCCCCCTTGGGATTCTTGATTGTGGGTGGTTAATGTTTTTGGTTTTGGGAGAGAACGAAAAAGATTTATCAACATAACAAATATAAGGTGTAACGAAGTGTGTACCCTAATGTATCGGACGACAAATTATCCAGGGGACTTGGTACAAACATTAGGTTCTGGTATTTTGGTGACGTCATCAACGCGGGCGTCTTCACGACACTTGCTAGTATTGGTAGAGAATCACTTATTCATACTAATCATTTATCTACACCTTAATCCTTCCACCTATACATATTTATCATTTTCTTCCAATTGTTTGTCAGCCCATCTTTACCTGCCAACTGTAAAAACTTATTCCGTCGCTAAATTTTTCCTTTCTGAGAAAATTGTCACTGTATTTAATTTGTTTTTAGTTGTTCCCGCCTGGCTTGAAAATAAATCGACTTTTTTAACTACTGGCTTTAAGGTTCTTGTTTTAAACAAACAACAAATATGTCTGGGTAATCAAATGGTGGCCGGTGAAATTTAATAGGAAATAATTTCACGCGCGTTTTGTCAAAACTCTTACAACTTATTAGAGTATGGACAAAACGCAAGTGAAGTTATTTCCAAATTTACGACTGAACCATTTGATTACCCTTAACTTTAATATCATGGGTAAATATTACGAATATTGTTTATTGTATCGAGAAATTTCGCGGGATCGTTGCCATGGTGATTTTGTATTTTTACATTTGAAATTATAAATTAACGCTGAAATTTCGCCCCAAATTAATTAAGGAGTAATTTGTCAGCCATGATTTTATGTCACCAATCTACCAGATACTTCTTTTCCTCTAGCGAAGAAAGCCTTATTCCTCAACTCACAACAAGAATTAAGGACATCTCTCCCAAAAAATAGATGCTGAGCTCGACGTTTTTATTTCAATAGTGAACTTTGTCACTGACATCCTCTAATATTGCCCTGGAAAAAGGAGAGATGTTGAACTGAGCGAAAAAGTGAAAGTCAGACAAAGAATTGAACTAAAATATTAATGAAATATTAGTGGATAGTGGATAACTGTGGTCACGTATTTAATCTGCGTACTTCTAGTCACTAGTAACATTCACGGTAAGAAGTGAACAGACCAGAAAGTTGATCGATACAACTTTTTCCAGTCTGTGGGTGGCGCGGTGGTTAGAGGGCCACACTCCAGGTCGTGTGGTCTGGGTTCGATTCCTACCTAGTTTCCTTGAGTTATAAATTGAGTTTGTTTTTGTAACACAATTTACTCTCCCTGTTCCTGTCTCCATGCAGTTGTGCATGGGTACTAGAAAAGAAGGGATGTAACGATAGATCGTAAAACTGGGATAGAGATCATAGAAACGCAAGTGTGTCACGTGATTTTGTAATCGATATAACACCTTTTTAGAAAGAACAAGGCGTTGTCTCAAGTGTATTCTAGGGAACACTCGATTCCATTAAAGCACTTTAAACAGTTTTCTATGATCTGTTCGATATCGGAACAACTACCCCAAATTTCACGAATTTCTCTTAACTACCTTCCAAAGTAGAAATGTTGGCGTGAAGTCAGTTGGTACAAAAGTAGACCGTTGAGAAAAATGCACTTTAAGTTTCTTAAATGATAGATTAAACATCTAACAAGCCAAACATTGCGGGGGAAGGTGCAGATTGGATCTCCAGGGAGGGGGGGACGTGTAATGGTTGTTCTATTTTGTGAAAAGTTTCCGTTGCTATAGGAAATGTTCCATTTCATAAGGGAAATGAATGAGCCTGTGTTGGTAAATCAGGCAAAGCTTTTCCCAAGTAATCATACCAATCGAATAGTTCATCTCTTTACAGCTTTACTGCAAAGTATCGTTCATATATGTTAAAACTTATCTTTATTTTTGGTCATGTTCTTACTGTAGACAGCCGTTGCTATGGCCGTTGCTACGTAAAAAAACTTATACCACCGTGTACTTTCCTTAAATTTCACACTTACCTAGAGGTAAATTCGGCAAGATCGTTTCAAAATGATTTTAACAAGTGTTCAAGGGTCTTAATCTTGTATTTTTTAAAACATGGAATTTTTTATGAACATCGCCATATTTTTGGGTATATACCACCTTAAGCACTCATGAGCTTGTATGGCAATTATATGAATATAGACCGCCTCCTTCGGCTCTATAACAAAATTCAACTGCAAAACTGTACCATTGCCATAAACGCCAACTTTTGCAAGTGCGGTGGGTATGGTTTTAGTAAGTTTTCCTCCATTTCTAGATCGAGCAGGGGTCAGGAACAAAGTCTTGTTAATTAATTATTACAGACGGAACGTTAACCCAAGTTTTCCATTGCCTGAGTAGAAATTGTGTTTTAAGTGAAAACATGCGTGATAATGAGTTGCCTACAAACTATTCCTCCAAGATTTGAATCTGAAAGTATTCATTGCAGCGAAAGGTAGCTGCAAAATAGTCTGCTTCTCTGGCACAACTCTGAGGAATGTAGGGAAGCTGAAAAGTGCTCAGTTATGTTTCCAGCTCAGGTAAATTTTTGTTTATTTATTTTCTTTCAGCCAAGTTTTGGTTCTTGTTCAAAGGCTGCAAACAACAAGAGACGATGGTCATATGCACGCCTTACGTGCCTCTGTTTATGATAATTTACTAAAATAGTTTGATCGTCTTAAAACAGAACTCCTGCAGACAACAATGACACACTTACAATATGTAACACTCAACAGATCAACAATCTTAGTTTACAATAGAGCGCAGCGGATCAAGTTAATTCCCTTTAAACTCTGTTGATAATTTTCGAAACGATCGCCGATTAACAACTCTGTCACTAGCTAAATGAATTCTTTGAGATAATAATTGGATCAATCAACGATTTATCATCTATCATATGTACCGCAATTAAGACATTTGTTTGGCTCCAAGCAGACTTATGACGTTAATTAATTCAGTTTTCTCGGAATCTAAAATAACATCTCTGGTGCAGTTGTGTTTCGCAAGCTTCACGAGCGACGTCTAGCGATGGAGTCCCTTCTGAAAGACCTCAAGAAACATCTTGAATGCTCGATTTGTCTCGATACCTACAACGAACCCATAACTATATCGTGTCTCCACACATTTTGCCGTCAGTGTTTGGAGAATCATGCAAGAGCGAGCCACAGACAAGGAAAGTTCCGTTGTCCAGAGTGCCAAGCGCAAATCGATCTGCCCGAAGGAAACCGTTTCAAAAGTTTACCGAGCAGTTTTTTCCACAATAGTTTATTGAGTCTTCTTGCCGTTCGACGGACTGGTGACGGAAGTAACATTACTTGTTCTCAATGTAAGAAAAGCAACTACCAGATGTACTATTGCTTCGACTGCGGACGGTTTATGTGCCCAGACTGTTACAACGCACACGAAATGCTGAGTGAGTCGTTCGAAGGACATAAAGTCACGCCAGTCAAGGAGTTTAAACCAAAAGATTACGAAGCCTTGCTGAAGCGACAGCCATTTTGTTCACAGCAGTTCCATGAGAAAGAAATCACGAGATTTTTCTGCATTTCGTGCCAAGCTTGTGTTTGCCAAATTTGCATAGTCACGGATCACCGAAATCACGAGATCGTTTTACTCGACAAAGCCGCTCATGACGAGAAACCCAACATCATGTATGGTGCTGAAATGATCAACGAAAGGGTGAACGAGCTTACTGAAGTGATTCGACACTTTGAAGACACGGCTTCTGAGCTGGAAAACAATGTCGCAACAGCTAAACGCGAGGTCTCGCGAGCTGTTGGGCAAATGATCGAAATGATTCGAGAGCGCGAGCGTGAGGTGATTATATCACTCGAGTCAACACGCGTGACGAGGCTCGAGAGAATTAACTCCGCAACCCAGCAAGCTCAGTCTCTGCTCAAACAAATGAAGCAAGCGGTCGAGTTTGCCAAAAATCTGACAGAAAGAAGCTCAAGCTCAGATATCATGAGGAGCAAGGAAACTTTGAAGCAGAGATTTGAAGTGTTGCGTGAAATTGAAGTTCCAAAACATGAAGAGACCTCATTCGTCAAATTTACAGCTGCTTCTGCAAAAGACTTGAAATTAGGTTTTATTGAGACGATCCCAAAGGCAGACGCAAATCGATCAACGCTTGAAGGACTGAAGCAAACTATTCAGGCTGGTATAGAAGCAGAGTTTACGTTATGCCCTAGAACTTCTGAAGGGAAGATAAGTGTCCAGGCTGATCTGAAAGATCAAGTGGACGTTCTGATTGAACCCTCTAAAGATGTTACAAATGTGATTGTTAGCGTCAAAGAGGACGGTAATCTTCAGCTGAAATTTACTCCCAAATTACCGGGCGCCTATAGCATTGAAGTGAAGATCAATGGCGATAAACTTCCAACCTGTCCTTTCCTTGCGCAGGTGAAAGAGCGTGAACTTGTTGTTGTTGGCGAGTTGGAAGTAAAATTCTTTCCAGGAGAAGTGCCCAAAGGGTTGGAGGGAATCGCTGTTAATGCAGAAGGCAACATAGTTTTGACAGATGACGATGACCACTTTGTTTATGAGTTCGATAGAGATGGCAACTGTTTAAGGAAGCTTGGTGGCAAAGGAGAAAATCTTGCACAATTTAAGTACCCAGCTGGCGTTTCCTATGTAAACAACAATGAGATTCTAATTGCAGACCAATGTAATCATAGAATACAGCACATAAATATTCAGACAGGAACTGTTGTTAACAGCTTTGGAAAATGTGGCACAGGAAAAGGAGAGTTTAAGAATCCACTTGATGTTTGTTTAGATGATGAAGGACGCATTGTTGTAACCGAGTTAGGCAATCACAGGGTACAAGTATTGTCACAGGAAGGAGAAACTATTTCGATTTTTGGAGACAGTGGACATGAGAAACTCAAGGATCCAACAAGCTGCATTCCTTATAAAAACAAGTTTTTTGTAGCTGATTTTGGCAATAACTGTATAAAAGTTTTCGATCAGTCAGGAACTTTCTTGTACAAGTTCGGGGAGAAAGGCAATCAGGATGGACAATTTGACTTGCCGTATGGTATGCTTCTAGACAGCTCCAATAATCTTCTTTTATCTGATTACAACAATAACCGAGTTCAACAATTTTCTTTAGACGGTCGCTTCACAGGCAAAACTATCACTCGTTTACCAAATCCTGCTGGAATAGTAACAGCGCCAGATGGACGTATTCTCGTGACTTCACCTGAGATAGTATACATACTGAAGTAGACGTTTCAATGGCTTGTACTAAAACTAGGAACAGTGGAACACCTGAACACCGGAACACCTGGGAACATCCGAAACACCCGGAACATCCGAAAAACCGCAACCGCTTTAAATATATAACCGACAAATTCCGAAAATGAGCCCCCTCTCAAACGAACCCACCCCCCGCCCACAAAATATAATAATAATAATACTAATACTAATACTAACCCTAACCCTAATACTAATACTAATACTAATACTAATACTAATACTGATACTGATACTGATACTGATACTGATACTAATACTAATACCAATACTAATACTAATACTAATATTAATACTAATACTAATACTAATACTTAGCTCTTATTAACCGAGCAGGAGGTCTGTATGGGAGAATCTTGACCGAGGTCGTGAGTACAGACCGAACGCAGTGAGGTCTGTACACACGACCGAGGTCAAGATTCTCCCATACAGACCGACTTAGCTCGGTTAATAAGATGTCTATTATATGGCAAAGAAGAAAACTTTAATTCGTTTAATGTAACTGGTTTGCTGACATTTTGCTTGCAAACGGAGATGAGCTTAACTTAAACCTGCCGAAATTTGCTCGTCCTCTTTACTTTTTTGGGGGGTTTTATCATGAGGCTTTTTGGCACTTCCATAAATGATTGAGCAGAAAATGAAAGAAAATGGTGAACATTTTTCTAGTTTAGTTTGCTACTTTTTCAACGCAAAATGAAATCGGTCTAGATGCCGGTCTAGATGGGAAAATCTAGACCGTGGTCAATATCGATTTCAGCCAATCAAATTCGTGAATTCGGTAGTTCCCAGGCCTTGTGAAGCACGGCAATATAATACTAATACTAATACTAATACTAATACTAATACTAATACTAATACTAATACTAATACTAATACTAACACTAATACTAATAATATAATAATAATAATAATAATAATAATAATAATAAGAATACTAATCGTATTTATAACAAAATTCTGGATCGTGATTGGTTCTCCGGGCGCCTATTTGTCACGTAATCGGCGCGCGATTACGTGGGTGTCCAAGTGCAGGTATCCAATTTGAAGCGTTTGTAATTCGACTCCTATAATTGGATACCCACATGATTTTCACGTCAATTACGCGAGCTTTTATGACTTCCTTCGCAATGTTTCCTACAGTTTTTAAAACTTATGAAAAGCGCTACAGACGTTTTCGCTCAAAAGAACTTCCCAAAAGACATTTTTAATTCTGAAATTTATTATAGGTACGATTAATTAGTAATTGGATCTCGTGTCGTGCAATTTAGGGAGTAAACTTGCTCGTATTTTCAAATCGACCTCGCGTTTCGCGCTCGTCCGATTTTGAAGTTACTCGCGCGATTACTCCCTGAATTGTACTCCACTAACTATTACTACTACTACTACTACTACTACTACTACTACTACTACTAACAACAATAATAATATTTTTTAATAGCTCTTAAAATAAAGATAATAACTTTTACGATTAGAAGACCTTGTCGTAACGCTTTGTTTTTGCATTTTACGTTGTTTGAGATTGGCCAGAACAACTGTAGGACTTGTTTTGGGTTTCATTTAGTTATGTTTAGAAAGTTTTGCTATATGGCATTCTTGTATGCACCAAAACATTTCAGTGTAAAATGGGGTTGAAAGGCCTACACGACTCCTACGGTTCGTGACGTTTGTACATTTGCCGCTCTCTCGACCTTTCTTTGCTTCACTCCTGTTTATAAAGGGCAATTTATGCTATGTTATAAAGAGGAGTTTTAAGAAGAGTTGAGCCAGTGCTGTAGCAAATTTTTAGAGTTCATAGGTCTCCAGGGTTTCCGCTGTCATCTGCACGTCGTTTCCGTGAGTTAGACGCCTCTGCAATTTGCCATGTGCTTATGCATTGTTTAGGCTCATTACTATTGCAATATATGTTTCTAAGTATTTTCTCTCGAGGGACAAAATATGAAATTTTCCGTGAACAAGTTGTTTACTTGCATTTTATATTGTGACGCCGGGCCCGGCTTTTTGATTAAAACTATTTCCAAGTACAGTATGTTGCTTCTTATTACGGATTTCATATTTGTCCTCGTCCGTTTTTCTTCGGAGACGCCGTAGCTTTTCTTCGTAATGCTACCGAAATGTAACGCTTGCATTTTGTTTACTTTAAATTTTATTTTTAGCATGAGAGTAGCCTGTACACAGCCTAGCATGGGAGCATAGTCTAAACTTTGAAGCAATATGCAAATTAATTACCCGGAATTTATTCTCGCCGGTTGGTTTTCGATTCCTCTGATATCAGTATCATTTCAATCCATGAAATAAAGCAACTAACAACAGCTTTAAGTTTAAAATTGTCTTCAATACAGAGAGGCGTAAACGTTCCTGGAATGGAAAACATGGAATTCTAAACTGTGTGACAATCCATTTTAGAAAACCCTTTTGATGAAGGGTTGTAAATACTGAAATCCCAAAACACTAGATGCAACCATAACATAAGGAAAACCTAGGGATCACAATGAGCCGATTAAAAATAAATTAGAAATCCCTCAAACTTTGGCTATGAGTAGTCTATACTGAACTATTCATTGCTATGTGGTTCATGTGACACGCCTATATGGTTCATGTGAAACATTTAGGCTTTAGCATTTAGGCTTTAGCAATTTTGAAGACAACCGCATGCTTTAAGTATAAAGCCAGAAGATATTCACTTGCAATTAGTTTATTCTGTAACTTATCCAGGTTTTATAATGTAATTTCTATGATATTTTCCACCCTCCTCAACTGCTCCTCTGGATCTGCCTCTGGTATATAGCTGTGATCGTCTGTTGTAGCTGTGATCTACTCAGTAAAAACTGTTGTTGTTTGAGAATTCAGGTTTCTGTTTCCAACTCCGAGGCTCTCTTGTGATCACAGGAAAAACGAGATGTTAATTTAATTTGTTCGTCGTGAAAAGTAATATTGTTTTAAACTATAAAAAGGTAATATTTTGTAATTTGCCCGCGTTTGAAAAGATTGCCAGCTGCCCCTCTCTTCTAAGTGGAGGTCAGTGCGCGCAAACCACAACAAAACGTAAATAGGGCTTATTATCAATATACGCGGCCAAATTGAAAACCGCCCTCTTGAAAACACACGCTTTGCGGGCCGCAAATGACTCCTAGCGGGCCGTTAATGTATTAACGGCCCTGCGGCTGATTGGTTCTCGGTTCATCATCCGATGAATATTAACCAATGAGGTTACGTTTATTGACGCGGGAAAACCATTCAGGTGCGAACAGCTTGCGAAGTGAACGTTTGCCGTTTGGAAATTTCATTTTAAAATGGAAGAACTCCCAAATTTTCAGCTTTTTTCTAGTCAAAACTCGGACTTAGA
>NW_028301555.1:1227500-1347500 GCF_042242905.1 Orbicella faveolata
ACTTGTAGGAGAAGATCTGGAATTTGAACTAAATTCCAACAAAATGGATAGTAAAGGTCGTTTTATTTTGATTGACGCTACTGTGAAGGGTTCAGCTTTCTTGTTGGCCAATGTTTATGCATCAAATGAAGTTCAAGAACAATCAATATTTTTCAATGAGCTAAACAAATATAACTGACAAATTGCTAAAACGTTATCATACCGATAATAAACATTATTATACATTGTAGTCACCATTGGCTAAAAGCCTACAGTTAATTCTGGGAAACAGCGCGACCTAGCTACAGATTATTCACTAATCTGCTAGCAGATTAGTGAATAATCTGTAGGTTGCGCGCGCAATGCATCATTTCCAAGAGCAATATCAAGTTCACGTAAGAACATGGCTTGTCGAAAATAAACTGTGTTAGGTGCGATAATGCGTTTGTCGTTATTTTCTTTAAAACAATGTATAATAAAACAATTATGAGATTCGGTTTTTGTGATATCCAAAATAATCAAGGTCTCGGTTAGCGTTATCACATACCTCGACCTTGATTATTCCGGATATCACAAAAACCTTATCCAATAATTGTTTATAACAGTTTTGGGCGGCAGCAGCAGTCTTATCGATTAGAATCATTAGAGTCAAAACCTCGCTTTTAAGTCGACTTTTGAATGGTTCGTTTCAGATGACGTCATCATTCACGTAAATTTTGAGTTTCATGGCTTGTTAAGGCGGGTTTTTGGTCAGGATGACTTTAGGTCAGTGGACCAGTTTTACCCTTCGGTCTTCGTTCAGACAATACGCGAACGAGTGTGCGCCAAAGAAAGCATCAAGTGTATACAAATTGTCCAGTTTGACTCCCTCGAATGACAAAGGATCTTTAAGGGTGTTTAAGTATTCCTGCGCCATATTCTTGCCTATTCCGTCCAGATTTGTGATGGAAAAATCCTCGACATCGGTCGGGAATGTGTAATGTGTATGGGAGTTCAAACCTGATTTTGTAAAGAGCTTCCACTTTATCATATTTTCAGTGTTTGTCCAGTCCTGGCAGACCACATGACTACTTTGCATTAGTATCACCCAACTAGTGGACTAATGCAAATCCTGCATTTTAATTGGCTACGCTACTACATGACTTTTAGTAATAGTCCTCGAGTACTGAGCGAAATTGGCGCAATAGAGCGTGACGCTTTCTTTCGTCTTATTCCCAAATAAATATTTTTCCAACTTGCATTCGCTAACTTTATTATTGCCTTTTCTGTCCAACTAGTTGGGTGATACTAAAACAATTAGACCCTTCGCCCTCAAGGGCCACGGGTCTTATTGTTAATTATAATCAATGAAAATCCTCACGGCATCTTTTGAGAATGAGGTCTATTTTCACGTGACGTGGTCAGTTTCAAAATAACAACGACCTATATTTCTAAGCTTTTTAGCTTTATAGCATTGAAGGCCTCCTAAGAACTTGACGTTTTGCAATTTTTTTGCTTGATAGAGTTATTCGTTTTGCAAAACATGAACCTCGGGCTCGGTTATGAAGGAAAACCTCACCCCACCCTTTGATATTGATTTTGAGTTGATTGCGTTACGTGACAGAAATGAAAATTAGGGTCTCTCTCCAGTTTCCTCTTTAACTCCTCCAATCCTCGCTCGTTCTTTTTGTACGGCTATTACAGCATCTGTTCTCGGTGCTTTATTACTCGGGCTTCTTCTTGGGTCATGGTTCCGGGCGTTCCTAGCGGAGAGCGTGGAAACTCGCCTGGGGATGAGAATAATCGTGTGCTTGCTCTTCGTGAACAACGTAATTGACAGAATGCTGTGTTTTCTGAAGAAAGCTTTGAAAAGAATCATCCTTTTACGCTAATCTCGCATTCAGAGATGCCGAGCGTTTTCGGAACGGGTTGGTCCACGAATTCTATAGCTTGAAAGCTAGCTAAATGCAAGTTACACGCGCCATAGAAAGCAACTTGAATTGTAAATATTTTAATTTATCTCGTGGTAAATATCCTGATTCTTTTTGCTTGTTTTTATTGTGTTCAATACTTGTAGAGTAAGGTTTGATATTGGAAAAGCTAAGGACGGCGGAGATTTGGGAGTAGGGGCTGCAACCCCCCTCCCAATTTCGAGCCGGAACGAAAGTAAATTTCCTAAGGGATCGTGCCCCAAGACCCGGAACCTAAAGGCTCCCATCCAAATTTGTAAACCTCACTAAACACTATAGGACAGTAGAGATCCTGTCTTGTACCCACACCCTCTTTGCTGAAAAAAACCAATGGGCGCGCAAGGGAGGAAGGGATTGCGAAAGGGAAAAAGATGGTGTTGGGCTCGCTTCTTTCCTCTTCCCGTAGTCCTTTGCGCTAGGCGCTCGTTCTCAGTGTCTGCGAAACGCCTGAGGTCCTAGGAGGAGGTAGAGATCAATGTTTTGATACCCAGAATCTGAAGGCCTGCAGCGACCTGACTTCAAACGGACCACAAACTCTCAAACAAGACTCTACTTCCAGACTAAGTTTATTCCAAACCAGCATAGCTTGATTGCAAATGTGAATTAGCGAATATAAAACAAAGTTACATCGAACTGAGGTTCTTCATTGTTATGTGAACATCAGCTATTCTCTAGAATACCATGCAGTATAAAAACCTTTGCAGTACAAGGTGGTATATGTGTTTTTACAAGCTACAATCCCCGCCACAAGTCTCAGTGTCAAGCTAGTCTCTTCCCACGAGTACAATAACAGTTGATTTCCGGTAACTAGAACCGTCAAAACAAATGTTAAAACTTTTGAGTAATGTTAGAAGTGACAGAAATGACTAAACATTAGCGGGGAAACAATGTTTTACGCACATGTTTAATTAGTCTTCAAACAATGTGTTTAGTCAGGGTCATTACGAATACAAACTTAAAAACGGAACGATATTTTGCTAACAAAATGAAACAAAAGATCGAAAAAGAGTACTGTTCTGCACTTTAGCCAAGAAGCTCGAGTACAATTGTAGTCAATGTAACGGACTAATCCAGGGAAATCAATTTTGGTGCGAGTTAGCGCGAGATTCGAGTTAGCGGTAGTTCGAGTAACCGGGAGTCAACTGTAATTCAAATGCCTTCCCCTCCCCCACTCCTTAAAATGTTGTCCCTGTGGGCGTCAGTTGACTCGACCCAAGTCCGAATATTGTTTCGGGACAGATGGCAAAGAAAGTAGTAAAACATGATCATTTACTGGTAATAAAGTTGACCCACATGGAAGTAAGTATTCCAAGGCTTTTGGAGAGGATTGTAGGGTGACTTCTTTGTGTTCCATTTGGTTATGTTATCCCAGTTTAGTAACATATCTACTTATGAGACACTCATTTGGCTATGCTTTCCAGTTTAAAGTCAGATCTATACATAAGACATTCAGACAACAACACACACAAAAAAAATCTATTACAGTCGTCAATGGTAATGCACCCGATCAAATACTGATAACTACACTGAGAAGCTAGGCCAACAAAACCTGCAAAATATTGAGAAGAAAGTTTGGAGGCATTACGGTTAATAATCGAGCAAAAATGGATCAGCCGTTAGAGAAGTCTCCTTAAGATACATTTTAAGGACACTCTTAATTACCTGAATAGCAGCTTTTCTATCCCTATATTCTATGCCTTAACTCGTGAAATCCCGACGTACCCTTTTGTATATCTCCAGTAACCTGAATAAGGCACCGTTACGCCGCAAAATGCAACACCTGACGCAAAATATAACATTGACGCGAACTTTACGTAACAACCTTTGACGCAAAATGTAACGTTACCTCTAACTAATTGTAACAACTCTTAAACCAGAATTAAACAATTTCTTTCTTCTTTAACACGAAATGTAACAACGCAAATGTAACAACCTTATCGATATATTATAAATTACTAGTAAAGCTTAAGGACGTTCGCGCGAACATTTTCCAGTCGATAGATTTTTTAAAAATTTTTACTGCAGTCAGATAATGAGTTACTTGTGCCAGAAATGTAAAGAAAATTGGGGGTCACCGACTTCGTTTCAGAGAGAAAGCGTGTGGAAATCTACCCTAATTTTGAAAAATTGCCGCACGTAATTCAGCATGGTCTACAGGGGTTTATAGTTAAAAGATCGAAGGTGAGTCAACGGAGGCAAACGATCTTAGTCATATTTTGTAGAAGTGGGTCTGTTGCGTGAATAGTTCCAAATTTTCCAACGTTTTTAGCAAACTTAACCATTCAAGAGGCATTTGAAACCGCCGCACAGATAAACGAAGAGCTGAAAAGAACGGAATTCGATGGTGCATTTTCCAAAAAGTAAAACTTCTAATCGATAGATTTTCTTCATTTTTTCGCTAACCGTGGAAGATCGGTAGAGAAAACGGTCCATCAAAAGAAAAATAGGGGTCACCGAACGTCCAAGATCGTTAAATCCAGGCAAAGCTATTTTAAATGACATTAATTTCTATTCACCCTGCAAGCATGCCCTCCTTATTCACTGTGTGCTGGTGGCTACACTTGGTCACAGCAACCTTCAGCAACAGCCTTAGCTATTATCCTTTGATGATCGAAACCTTATGAAATTAAAAAAAAAAACAAAAAAAAACGCACTTTATGTGACTATCAATACCAGTAGAGGTAAAGTGGGAAAGAGGAGCAAAGAGTCACAATAGTTGTCACATTGTAGAAATAATTGTTTACCTTTATCAGTGCTATATAGTTTACCCAGTCAATATACTAGCCCATCAGTCTTTCCTTTTTTCGAATAACGAAGACATTGAGTAGAGAACCCAAGGTTCTTGCTTCTACGGTGTGCGATAACAGAAATAAAAGCAATTTTCTTAAGTCATGTCACGTGACTTGTAACGTCTCTAACTGTGACTGACAGGTGTTAGTAATTATTCTTGCCTTCGGACATGTTGTGTTGTTGTTTCTCGTAAGCAGATATCAAGTTGTCGTCCGTCGTTAGAGCACAGACGGACGGACACAGACTTGACATGACAAACACGAACAATTCTTCTAAAACGACGTAACGTTTCAATTCAACAAGAGGACATTTTGAGCTGGTCATGTGACCAAGACTAGTAAGTTTATATACTTTGACTGACAGGCGAGGTTAAGCTTGACAAGAAGGCTAATATGTCTAAATTTTCTTCTTTATATATTAAGATTAGAGTTGTTACATTTTGCGTTGTTACAATACGCGTTAAAGAAGTTGTTACATTTTGTGTCAAAATTCGTTACAATTCGAGTGATAAATTTTTTTTTACATTTTGCCTTAGTTGTTACATTTCGCGGCGTAACGGCCCCTTTTTCCACGGAGCATTCATCCGGTGGAGTAATCCCACAGGCTTAAAACTCTACTTTCACCGCTGAGGTAAACCACTGTGTTTGATCTAAGTCAAACGTCTCAGTGGTTCAGATAAGTGGTTGAGCAAGGCGTGACTTCACGTGACTAGGAGAAAATTCACTCTTATCAATATTAATGGCCAATTAAAGAAGCTGAAACAAAGCTTACCCCGGTTTCCGTAGCATGAAGCGACTACTCCCCCCTGGATGGGAAAGGAAAACTCATTAACTAGAAGAGAACACCAAGAAAAAAATAAACCAAGAATATTTATGTTTAGTTCTAACCTTTTTCTGGCAGCCACAGCTTCAACCACAGCTACATGTAATACACTTGACAGTAGTATAGGACGTTAATAGGGGTGGTAACCAATCAGAAGGCCGTGCATATCATTAAAAAAGGCTCTCGACCAATCAGAGGGCAGTATTTTCGATTTGCATAAACAAGATGGTGGACGTGTTTTTAAATATGCGCCTGCAGTGGCGTCAGCAGTCTTTTGCATCCAGGTCATGCGCGTGCTCAAATAAGGCGATAGACAGGAAATGAGTTTTAACAATTGATTTTTTTTTATTGATTTTACAGGAAGTAAAAAATTACAATGGTGCGTATCCGTATGGAAACGACATGTAAGTGTTCGTGTCTACGACGCGTTTGTCGAAGACGAGTCCGTAGTGTTTGGTGTGTGTGATGACTTTGAGATGTTTGGTGGCTGGGTTTCTGTAGAAGAAGTTGGGGTTGACGACGGGGATGTTGCGTCGTTCACCGTCCTCGAGAGGTTGTTCGAGTTCGTCGAGTAGATTTTGTTTCATGACGTCATAGTTGAGTTGGCGTAATCCTCGTACATTGAGGGAGAAGCCACGCACCTTACAGCACACTTTTCCATTTTTTGTCTTGTACCCGTAATTCTTGGGTCCTGCTGAGGTGAAATCGATGATGTAATCACCGTCGTCGAGCTCGTTGGTCATCTCTCCGAGGTAATCGCCTAGCGGAACGTCGGCTTGACCTGGTTTGTGTGAGTAGATGACGGAATCGGTGTCAAAGTAGAGGACTTGTTGCTTTAACAGTTCCAGGTAGCTGTATAATTTGAGTCGAGCCCAGCAGGTGGTGAAAGCGGCGACGAAGATGTTGATTCGTCCGTTATCGGGTTGATTGTCTTCGAGTTCGGCGTGGACGACCTCTAGGGCTTCGTCGTTGGGGATTCTGACTTGTTTTATCTCGTGGAAGGGATTGGAAACGAGGGCAAAGAGGTGCGCTGCGGTGTAGACGACTTCGGTAGTGGGTTTGTGTAGGTTTTCGCCGAACTTGCCCCAGAAGGAGTTGAGCATGAGTTTGGCGGTGGCTTTGCGTCCGGGATTTTTCTGGATCATGTCCGGATCGAGAGCGATGCCTTCTTTCTGGCGGTATTGTTGCACGTACTGTACCCTGTCTTGGGGGGTGTGACACCAGTTAGGGTAGCCGGCGGATTCCTGTTTGATTTTTAGCCAGGTGTTCACGTAATCGGCGAAGAGTCCTGTACGGCGTTGTCTTTCCGGGAAATGGTAGACTTCGTGGATCTTGATGAGTGTGTATCCCATGGCAACGGCTTTCTCGATTTCGGGGGTGCACCAGGTCCCTCGTAGCGTGCGTTGCTCGGCCGTGTGAGAGCATCGATGTGATTTCTCGAGGAGGGGTTTGTTCATTTCGTGTTCCACGCACGATCGGCAGAGTGGGAAGGTGAGTTTTTTATCGTGCCGAAAAGGTAGAACGGGATGGTAAAGTTCGTGAGGTGGTAGTATGTCCACTTTGGCCATACCGAAGTAGTGATGGATGTCTTGGTCGTCGGGGTTGACGATGACTTGCGGGTGTCCTATGGGGTATTTGCTTCCCTTGTTGACCCAGGGGTAGAGCGACGTCACGTCGATGTACTTGATTTTCTCTCCTTGAGCCACGTCGGCCACGTGTTGCAGTTTGACAGCGTTCGTGCGTCCTCCGAAGAAAGCGTCTCGGGGTTCGAGCGGTTGGACGATTTCGAACGTGTCTAGAAACTGGCTGAGATCAGGGTCGGTTTTGACTTCTAGGGCCCAGTCGCATTCCCACTTGACGCAGAGCTGGTAACCTTGGCGACTGAGAAGGTCGTGTTTGCGGAGTGTGGCCTCGTAGACTTCCTGCATGGTGCGATCGGCGTGATAGATGGGATATCGGTCTCGATGGGTCGGGAAACAGCGAGGACACCCGTGCCATAGACATCCGTGGAATTCGTAGACGGTTCGAGTGGTCGGATCGTATCCGTCCACGAGCTGATTGGCTAGTCGGACTTCGCCGCCGTTTCGCACGGTACGGATACGATCGCCTTGACCCGTGCGTTGCAACGAGTGTTCTTGCCAGGCTAGCCATTTCAGGGCTTCGACGGACTGATTGGATCGGGCGCCGTGCCACCCTCTCGGGGGTCTGGAGGCGATGGTGTTGAGCGGGACGAGTTTCTTGCGCCAGAATCGTTGGCAGGCGGAGGCGATGGTGAGGCATTTCTCCATGGGGTCAAAGTCGGCTTTTTGTTTGAATTCTTGCCGGAACTTTTGACAGCCTGCTTTGAGGAGTTTGACGTCCGACTCGCAGTAGGCTTCCATTTCTTCCCTTAGTACGAAATGGTAGTCGTTGTCGACTTTCTCTTGGTACCACTGTTCGAACTCGGCTTTCTTTTTGGCGGACATGCCGTCGGGATCGTACATGTCTCTCGGAGGCATGGGTCCTTCGTACGCTTGGTTTTCTAGGGTGTTGAATTTGTGCGGGAAGAATCCTTTACGCAGTTCGGTGATTCCGAAGGTGGCGGGAAAGTTGGCCAGTGGGAACGGGAGAAAGCAGAGGGAATCTTTGAAAGTCAGTCTGTCGGATTTCAGGGACAGTATCTTGGTGCCTATGGGGATTTGGTCCGTGACTTCTCGATGGGTGGCGTAACAGTGTTGCAGGATGAACATCCCGTCGTAGCCTTTGAGATTGTGAAAGATGACGATGACGTTCCGTTCCTTATTGTCCTGGTCGACGGTGAGGGATTCGAGGTGTTCGAACATGTCGGCGGTGCAGTTGGGCCCGTAGAAGGAGTGACATATCTCATCTTCGTCGTCTTCCAGGCAGAGTAGAATGGGGGTCTGATTCCCTTCGGCGTCGGTGATGGCTTCGTAGTCGCAGTACACTTGAAGGGGAGGGTCTTTGTCTACCCAGACGCTCGTGTCTGGATCGTTGGGTCCGGGTTCTTCGAAGGGTCGCCCGTTGACTTGGTCGCGGGGGACGCGTATCCTTTCGGGCTCGTCTTCGTCTCTGGGGACGCGTTGGATGTAACATTGGTGCTTCGGCAGATGGACTTGTTTTTCGCAGATGCGGCATTCGCCCCATCTGCACTTGTGACCACGGGGACATCTTCCTCGCTTGTTCTTGCGTTTAAGCTCGTAGACGTGACAACACTTCTCACACTTTTTGTAAGTGTTGCAGATGGAGGGGATGCTGAGACTCTGCCGTTGCAAGTGGTCGTTGTAGCATCGGTCACCGAAGAATTGTCTGTGGCACAATCGGCAGATCTCGGTGGGTTCGGGAAACTTGCCTGGCGCTAGGGGTCGTTTTTTCTCGATGAAATCGGGGCAGTCTTTTCGTTTGCAGGCGGGACACCATTGACCGAGGCAGGGATGATGATGAAAGTCGTCGTGATCGTAGCCTCGATTGCATTCGTCGCAGAAGTAGGATTTGCCGATGAATCCCTTGAACGAATTGCATCCGTCGTAGTGATCGTCTTCTTTGATGAGACGAATGATCTTGGTCGAGGGTTCGGGTCCCGCGTAGATGATCATGTGGGGTGGGTCGATGGACATGACTTTGAGCTGGTAACCAGGTAACGCTTTTTGAAATTGTTGCAGTTCGTGAATGCCGCAAGGTCCTTCGGGAACGTTGGCTCGACGGTGGAGGTCTTGGGCCAATCGCTCTTGGACAGGATAACCCTGTTTGAGATTGTAGTAATCTTGGTCACGTGAATTCTCGTTCGCGTCTACCCAGGCTTTCATGGTGACGATGGCTCGGGCGCAGCAGAGAGTGTCTTTGTTTCGGATGGTCACGCGCGACCGTTTGACGATGTTCCGCACGGCGGCGCAACTCGGCCTGTATCGTTTTTTTCCACTGCCAGGACCTGGGGTACGTATGAAAGTGGTTTCCATGGTAAACGTGTCGTCGGGGGTGAATTCTTCGTTGGAGTTGAGTTTGGCCGCGAGAGACTGGAGATAAGTGGTTAGTCTTTCACTCCCTTCTTCGAATTCTTGCACGGTGAAGGTGGTGGACTGAAAGGCGTGCGTGAAGGCACGGGACTGCATGGTGAAATGGACCGTGGAGTGGGGTGTCAGGGTAGGATCCTGAGCGATTTGTTGCTCGATGGATCGTTGAAGGGCCTGAGTCAATTCTTGGCCTAGATTGTCATCGCGAGTCACGTCTCTGTGTTGTCTGAGCGTGGCTTCGTACCGTTGTTTGTGGAGGACGTTTCTCCAGTGACGTCGAGCGCCTACGGGTCTTAAGTCGAAGTCTAGGAGGGGTCTTGTATTGTTACCACCACCTCCGGTTTGGAGCATCGCTTGGGCGTCGTCGTCGAAGGGGAAGGCTTCGTCGTAGGTCCGTCTGTTCTGTAAAAGACAACAAACACAACGTTTTTCAATTAGTCAGTTTTTACTGCCAGGTCTCCAAGAGAAGGGGTTTGGGACAAGAACGATTTTTTATCATTTACGTTTAGGATCGCGTTTAAGTAACTATCTCCTAAATAGATTGTCTTTTTCTCGCCACGCTTGTTGACATAATAACCATAGAAAGTTGAGAAACGATAGCTACCATCGCAAAAAATAGATTGACATATATGGTTATCTCTTATGATTTCTATGTGACCGTAACCCCATCGTCTTTTCAGTTCGCCATAATCCAAGATTTCTTTGAGAAGGCTTCTCATTTGATCATTGTTCCTTCGATCGCGTATACACTGCCAGGTTGCTAGGTCAATCACGTAACACTTTAGTTCTTCCGGTAACCAATCCCAGTAACTCTATGAAAAAAGATTAGGGTTAGAGTTCTAAAGATGACTTTCTTACATGGGGTACACGTCATACTCACTGCTTCATATTGATCCATCAGTTGGTTCATCTCTTCATCGGTCACTGATTCATGTTGATCCATCTGTTGGTTCATCTCCTCGTCGGTCAGCTCCTGTGCCATGGTTTCTTCTTTCCAGCGCTCGATACAAGTTCAAAACTCAGAGTGACTCGAACGGTTCGACTCGATTTTTTTTATACACACGGTATAATGGTGTCCAGTCTCCGACCGAGTGTAGGGGTATATCCACCTATCCCCTGGGTCGGTGGTAACACGTGACTTGGTCTCGATCTCATGGATTGGCTATCGCCTTATTTGGACATGCGCGTCACAACCTCGATTTCATATTTCTCCTTATTTGGACATGTTGCCCTTATTTGGGCATGGACGCTATGTTTTGCTACCAAAGGCACCACCTTGTTTTGCTACCAAAGGCACCACCTTGTTTATGCAAATCGAAAATACTGATTTTTTGCGAGATTTTTTTGTTTTTTGTTTTTTGTTTTTGTGAAGTTTAATTTATTTAAATTGTTTAAAAACTACTACAGTACAGTAGTAATGTTAGCGCGACCTATGTGACGTCACAGGCGCCATGTTTTTGATAAATAGGCGCCATCTTGTTTATGCAAATTAGCAAATCCTGCAATCTGATTGGTCGAGAGCCTTTTTTAATGATATGCATCGCCTTCTGATTGGCTACCACCCCTATGGGCGTCCTTTACTACTCTGACGCGTAACTCGATTCGAGTTAATATTCAACTGGCTGTTGCCATGGTGACGGAAATGCGAGATTTTTTTGGCGAGATTTTTTTTTTTTTTTTTTTTTTTTTTTTTTTTTTTTGCGAGATTTTTTTTTTTTTTTTTTAAATGTAATCACTGCATGCAGGATTAGAACCTGCGCAGGATAACATTCCCACCGGATTTTCAGCCCAGCGCCTTAAACCACTCGGCCACCATAGCTTGCTTAATCTTTTGAAAGAAATATTGTAGTATTAATGCAAATTTTGATGGCTTACCCCCTGGTTTTTTTTTTTTTTTGCGAGTTTTTTTTTTTTTTTTTTGCGAGATTTTTTTTTTTTTTTTGCGAGATTTTTTTTTTTTTTTTTTAAATGTAATCACTGCATGCAGGATTAGAACCTGCGCAGGATAACATTCCCACCGGATTTTCAGCCCAGCGCCTTAAACCACTCGGCCACCATAGCTTGCTTAATCTTTTGAAAGAAATATTGTAGTATTAATGCAAATTTTGATGGCTTACCCCCTGGTTTTTTTTTTTGCGAGTTTTTTTTTTTTTTTTTTGCGAGATTTTTTTGCGAGATTTTTTTTTTTTTTTGCGAGATTTTTTTGCGAGATTTTTTTTTTTTTTTTTTTTTTTTTTTTTTTTTTTTTTTTTGCGAGATTTTTTTTTTGCGAGATTTTTTTTTTTTTTTTTTTTTTTTTTGCGAGATTTTTTTTGTGAGATTTTTTTTTTGCGAGATTTTTTTTTTTTTTTGCGAGATTTTTTTTTGCGAGATTTTTTTTTTTTTTTTTTTTGCGAGATTTTTTTTTTTTTTGCGAGATTTTTTTTTTTTTTTGCGAGATTTTTTTGCGAGATTTTTTTTTTTTTTTTTTTTTTGCGAGATTTTTTTTTTTGCGAGATTTTTTTTTTTTTTTTTTTTTTTTTTGCGAGATTTTTTTTGAGATTTTTTTTTTGCGAGATTTTTTTTTTTTTTGCGAGATTTTTTTTTTGCGAGATTTTTTTTTTTTTTTTTTTTTTGCGAGATTTTTTTTTTTTTTTGCGAGATTTTTTTTTTTTTTTTGCGAGATTTTTTTTTTTTTTTGCGAGATTTTTTTTTTTCTAGAGAGTATTTTTTATGCTCTTTTAAATGAGATATAGTAGATATAGAGATATATAGAGATATAGAGATATAGAGATATAGAGAGATATAGTAGATAGATAGAGCACGATTATTCTCCACGCCCATTTTAGAACTTGTATGAGCGTCCATTACGGAAGACCATGCCTGCCCGCTCCGCTGAAGCATTGAAACGACAGAGAGTGAGAAGAAGAGAGTTCGTGCGAGAGTGGAAGAAAAGAAATCCGGAGAAAGTTCGCGAGCAGAAAAGACGGTATCGTGCACGGTACAAGATGCGTGACATGGTGCGCGACGCGTTGAATCGTTATAGGGAACGCAAACGTCGCTCCCGTTTACCTGCAACACGACAGTGGGAAGAGCATGATTACGATCCGGATGAAATTCTTCGGGGTTTGTTGGGAGTTCGGGTTGAGCTGACGGATTTCAGGAAAACAATACCACCGTCCAACACCACGACCACCGCCGCTAAGAGCACGATCACCATTACCACTGCAACACTACCACCAACCAACACCAGTACCACCATTACCACTGCAACACTACCACTAACCAACACTAGTACCACCATTACCACTGCAGCACCACAGGCATTACCCTCACCGCAACGCCGTGGGAGGGTGGTGTCTTATTCCCCCACAGCCGCTAAGAGCACGACCACCGCCGCTAAGAGCACGACCACCAATACCACTGCAGCACCACACGCATTACCCCCACCGCAACGCCGTGGGAGGCGGTTGTCTTATTCCTCCTCCTCCTCTGACTCTGACTCTGAGCCTGATGAAGGGTTGGTAGCAGAGTTAGAACGCATGTTAGCGGAACCCGAGGATCCTGTAAAACGGAGACTTTTGGAAATCAGGAAAAACAGGAGAGTCGCAGAAGAAAACCGAGTGAAACGAGTACGAAAAGAACAAGAAATGGAAAAGATGATCGTGGAAATAGCTAGTGAGCTTGACGAGATGTCATCCATGCTTCATGACATGGGACGCTGGTTCGCGCAGTTTGAACGCGAGGATACAGTAGAACAGAACCGTTGCCATTTCTCAGTCACCGTCGAACTTATGGATCAATTGGAACATTATTTTATTTTCGTCTTAAAGAAAAAAGAGACTCTTTTTGAAAAACAACAAAGCGTGTGTAACTTTTAATTACAACAACAATAAAAGGTTTTACAATTTCCAACGTTTCTTGGTTTGCATGATTTTCTTAACAATGCGTTCTGTCATGGTTTTACGTCCGGGTAATTTGTCGATGGCCTGGATCATCTTGGTGTCGGCGTTCCATTTGTCCTGTAAGTTCTTGGCCCTGGAATAGTCAATGTCGTGTTGTTTGGCCAGTCGGTCCAGACGGTTGATCCCGGGGTCTCCACGCGCCAGACGTTTCTTCAGTTTGGTACCAGGTCCCATGTACTGATAACCGGGCCAATGAAACTCGATCCCAGTCTTGGCCAACCATTTTTGGATGTCGATCCCATACCCTCGTTGGCGACGGCGACGTCGGGTACTTCTCCTCGGGGGTGGAGGTGCCTTTTTCCTCTTCTTAATCCGAGTCATAGTCCAGTCCCCTTCTCCAGGGGTCTTCGAAATCTTCCCACCCTGCTTGTAACTTTTCTGCGGCTGACGGTTTGACCTTCTTGTACTTCTTTGCCTTGCCTTTGGGACTGTAACCACCGTCGTCGTAGTCGATACCGAGTGATTTCAGTACACGTCTGGCTCTATCGGAGATGGGTGCTTTTTTCTTGGACGATAGGGGAGTTTTACCTAGCGTGACTGGTTTGGGTGGAATGGTAGGTTTGGGGGTTTTCTTCTCCTTTTTAAAACCTGACGTGGAGGGTATGGGGGTTTTCAGCTCCTTTTTCAGTCCTGTCGTAGAAAGGGGTTGTGGCGGGATGATCACGGGGGCTGCGGCTGGTTGGTTGACTCCCTTGAGGATCTGTTTCAACAGAGTTTCGACGGGTGCGTCGACCATGCCTTCGGGTTCTGTCGTTCCCTGGTACGAGATGGGACCGCTTTTACCCGTCCGTATACGTTTCACCAGTTTCCCTTCCTCGGAGGCGATGGGTTTGGTCATCTTAACGGCCATGCTGTCGGGGATGCGTTTGTCGTTCAGGATGAGATGTTCTTCGGCGGCCAGACGTCCGGCTTTGTTCAACAAGGCATTCTGGCTGATCTTCCCCTTGTAATAATCTTGCAGACGATTGAATTCTTGAACGGGCACCATCATGACTTCGTTCATACCTTCTGACTCAAGGTCGTGTCAGGAAACTCGGACAATTCTCTCAAGGCCGTCTCGTAACAGTCTTGCCAGTACCGTATGGATTCGTCTTTCTTTTCCAACTCGAGTTCGAGACTTCGAACGGTTCGCTTGCCTTTACCGCACTCCCTGCACAACTCGATGCACCCACCGGGCGGCGTGGTATCTCGTTTCGTTTGACAGGTTTGGCAGAAGTCACCGAACTTTAAAGCCATGTATTCTTGATACAGGTCGTGGTACCTCTTGTTCAAGTACTCGTACGAGTCTTTCCATCGGGCTTCGCGACGATTGGCGTCTTGCAACAACTGCACGAGTTTAGGAATGGTATTGTGAGACTCGTCTTCTCTCGGTGGGAAATTGGGTATGACGTCGATCCCCTCCAGTGGGTAACCGTCCTCACTGCGTCCTTTCACCGTACACAACATGCTTTGAAACAACCGTGCAAACCGCTCCAGAACCCCGCTCCGTTTTGGGTGAGGAGATGTTCTCTTCGACGCTTGAGAGAGTTTTTGCGTCTACCCACTTCGCGCAGAACCCTTTTATGTCTTTTCAGTTTCCCATAAGTCGTTGCGTTGATGGGTATCCTCTTTTTCAGCAAATTGAGAACCATCTCGCTGATGGCGTTGATCTGATCTTTGTCAGCGATTTGTAACATCCGTTGACGTTTGTTCCGATTGGCTTCTTTCAGGACGCGCGTCAGGAAAGGACGTTGTCGTCGTAACCGCTTCATCGTGGACTTATGCACACGAGTGGATTGACGTACTCCTTTTATCGCTTTCCTCGTCGCCTGAAGGCCGTTTGAAAGGGTATCCTGCGTAAGACTCTTTCGATCTTTCCCCTGTTCTTATGGATATGTCTGTCCATTAAACCGAAGGGTCCAGCCAGAGCACCCATACCCGCGGCTCTCATCATACTCGCCAAATCACCCCCTTTCTGTCTCCTTCTTCGTCTCCTCCTCCTCCTTCGGGCTGTCATGGTGACGAGTGAGGTGTACGACGACTAGTCTCGTCCTTTTATTTTCACATGATGGAGCATCGGAACTCTTCGCCCTTGTGTGGAATTTTTTCACCTCGTCTCATTCGTTCCATCATCCTTTTGGTATGCGCCCGTTCTTGTTTGGCTCTCAGGCTTTCTATGCCTTTGGTGATACCCCAAGCCGCCTTGGGTAAACCCGCCACCACAGTGCCGATCCCTTCTCCCCTTTGGTACCGTCTTCTTTTAGTGGTTTTAGCGGTTTTACGCCTTCTCGAAGACGCTTTCTTTCTCCTCGACCTCTTTGGCATGTTGGTTCTGAATGAAGAGGTTGGCCGCGATGTCATTTTTTTATAGCGGCACGTGCCTAAATCGTAGGGCGTAGTCTCGAACGTATCGGTCGTACGTGGGAGATGTGAAATCCGTCACCACGTCGTCCAACGTTTGCATCTTGGTCAAAAACCCATCCAATTCCTCCACGCCACCCAGAGCGTAGTTCCTGAGTTCTGTCAGCGTCTTTTCGTACGTCGTGTAAGCGAATTGGGCCATGTCCATCTTGAACGAATACTTCTTGAAATCGTTCCATCCTTTCAGTAAGGTGGCGAAAGCCGTCAATCCTACCACCGTGTACCCATCTTTCCACACGGATCCCAAGACGATACTCACGGCCACCGTCAGTAAGGCCAGTCCGTTGAGAATGGCGTTGCACAATTTGTAGTAACCGAACATCTGCCTTCGACACCACCAATACTTGTGGTAGAAAGCGTACAAGACGTCCAAACGTTTCAGGGAATCCAAATCCACCACGGTGTTGAAAGGTTCATCCAATAAACAGACAGAAGTACTCATGACTCTTTTCCAACCAGTGCCAAACGTAGTCTGACTTTCTGTCGGGACGTTCGATCCTTTTAGCTTGTTGCTTGTATTCCCAGATCTCGTCCTTGAAGGCGGTTTCTACAGACTGGTTCAGGATGTCCTGGACTTGTCGGTAACTATCGCACTCGTCCGCGATCCGTTTCATGTCTTCGTGATCCATGCTGGTCGCATCCCAGTAAGAGCGAGAGCATCGACATAGATGCAAAAAGTAGGGGAACCACTCGACTTCACTCCTCAACATCTTGATTCGAATGGTTTTTCATCGACGAGGGGGTCGTCTTTTCTTAAGTCTCACGAGTCTTCGGATCCCGCGACCCACGCCCACTCCCACACCACCAATGGCAGCGGTCGTTCCAGCTCGGATGCCTGTTTTCACGGCGCGACCACCCAACGCTTTGGCCAATCCCAAGGCAGCCCCTTTACCAATGGGTAACATCGCAGACAGGGCATTCGCAAGAGCACCGCCCCATTGCTTTCTCCTTTTCGGTCGACGACGGCGTCTTCTCATGGTTGTTGTTGTTCTCAGTTACGTACACTGGTCGAATTGCGTGTGACGGTAGGACGTTGTCCGTTTTTATAGGTGGTCGTAATCGTGTTGGTGGTCGTGATGCCCGCAATGCGACGACCCGCGGCCGTCTGTTGTTGTTGGCGCAAAATCTCTTCCAATTGTTGCTGCATCTGGGCTTGGTCGAGAACACGGTCTCCTCGCCTCCTTCTTCTTCCTCCTCCTCGACCCGATCGAATCGACGAAGGCGGAGTGGAGTCCCTACCACTTCCTCCGCCTCCGCCTCCGCCTCCACCTCCGCCTCCGCCTCTGCCTCTGCCTCTGCCACCGCCGCTACCACTAGCGCTACTTCGTCTGCGGCTGCCGGAATCACTGGAGGACGTCGGTGTGTTTTGACGTGGGACGCGTCTCGGTCGTTTCCCTCCTCGAACGGCTCGTGCCAAAGGGGTGGACATTGTTATTCGTGGTGCCCCGACACCTGCCGTGACATTGGCGCGCGACACCGATCCAGCACTGCCGACACCCACCGTGACGTTGGTCTGCGGTGCACCCGAGCCAGCGGTGCCCACTCCGACGGGTGAGACATTGGGCAGGGGCGGTGTTGCCAGTGACGATCGCGGTGAAGGAGGCGTGTTCAGACTCGTACCCACACCCGCGGCAGACGGAATCGGAGTACTCGTCCGAGCCGGTGTCCCCCAAGGCGAATAATCTTCCAGAGCCGAGAAGTTGAAATCGTCACTACCATAAGAGCTCATTTTTATCCATGTACCTTTCTCTTTCTATCTTCTTCTCGGCGAGTTCTCGTTGTTTATGAACCAAATAATCGAAACCTTCACCGTTATATGCGTCGATGATGGACCGTACTTGACGGTAACTCTCGCATTCCGTGACCTGTCTCATCGGTTCGTAGTCCAGCTCGTGGGGGTTCATGATGTATTTGAGCCTGTTTTTACACAGGTGAATGAATAGCGGAAACCACTCGACCTCGCTCCTCAACATGATGTAAACTGATGGCATCGGACGAATCCTTCGTCTTTTAACACATGGCTGAGGACACGTTGATCGTCCTGACTGGCTGGATGAAGATCCAATAGCATGTAACCGTAAGGTCGATCGGTGACCTTGCGAAACGTGTCCAACACCTCCTGCCATTGCGTGGGAAACGATTGCAGAAGTAAATTTCGTATCCCCAACTGATCCCGAGGGTTCTTGAAGGCCGCGATGTAATGCGCGTTTCTGGAAATGGTCTTGGCGAATTTTCCGTTGGGGAATAGATCCTGACACAGGTAGATCACCGTGATGTTCCGATGATGCGAATGTTTGGTGAAGAGATCCAACACGCGCTTGTCGTTACCACCCTCGTCCATCAGATCGTCCAAGACCAACACACCCCCTCCAGGAAACCATCGGGGTAACTGTTCGCTGTCGGGGATGCCTTCGTAAAACTTGACTCCACCCTTCTTGAGCTTTTGGAAACCGTCTTGCCACGATCCGTAGCAGTAATGAATACTCTTCGGTGTCTGTTGGAACAAGTCGCCGTTCTCCAAGAGCAGTTTGGTGGTGAACACCGTCTTGCCGCACCCCGACGGACCCGCTATCAACAAACTCGACGGCGTGTGAAATTGAAACGCTTTGCGTCGTTCCATGATCATGAAATGGCACAGGGTCTCGAGACGTTCCGTTTTTATCTGAACAACTTGGCCAATGGGGTCTTGACGGCCGGGATGCGTTTCAACAGACCCAATAGGGTGACCTTACGATTGAAACAGATGGGTTTTTTCTTGGCCCTACTCCTGATCTTGGCCATGGCCCTCTTGGCAGCGGCTCTCTTGGGACGTCCTTTTTTCTTGGCAGGCGCCGATCTCTTTTTTCGAGGTTTTTTCTTGGCGAATTTACTCAAATCTCCGAACTTGTCCTCGTACCAATGCCTCTTTTTCATTCTTCTTTTCCTATCTTCCTTCTCGGAAAGCTTCGGCATGGCAGGGGCGGCTCTCTTGCGTTTCCTACGCGTGGTCACCGTCGCCGGTAATGCACCGGTGTCCAGGACGGACAGCGGTTGAAAAGACACTTGTCTTTTGGCGGGTTGAAGTATTTTCAGATTGAGTTGTCGTTTTGGCGGTTGGTTTTTCTTGAAATGAGCCTCACTGGGTTGAGGCGTCTTTCCACCCGCTTTTCCATAGCGTTTTTCTAACCTGGCTATCACGTCGTCCAAATGTCTATGCCCTTGAAACTGAAGAGCCATGACTACCACACAACCTCTTTTTCAAAAATGAACCTCTTTTATTTCGAACAGCTTACTTTATAACAAATGACGCACTCCTCGGGAGGAACCGCTCGTGTCCTGGTGACACGGGGTTTTACAAATCTTGCGCCAGGCCAACTCGTCCACGATCAGACGTTCTACCATGTGTCCTACTTTACGATCGTTCTCCACAAACTCGTTTTTCTTAAAACGATTCAAGAACTCGTTCATGTCACGACCTTCGGCTCGGTCGATCAGGAACATCAGGGCGTAACCGCCGCAACTCTGGCTGAACAGGGACTGCAGACTCTTGCCGTTGTGAATCTGGTACTTGAAATGACGATCCAACCATGCTTGGATCGGTTCGGCGGTTCCGTACGCGTCCAACGGTAGACCGTAACTGTCCAGGATCTCGCACTTGTTCTTGTCGGCCCACAAAGCGATCCAATGCACGCCCGGTTTGTCGTGAGGGTCCGTGTTCACGATGTAAGCGGTCGGTCCTTCTTGAGGGACTGTCCTGGGAAGCCGATCGCAAGGGACCGTGCCGTAAAAGACACAGCGTAGGGACGGATTCGTCCGGGCCAAATGATCCAATTGTATATTATTCAAGGCTACTTTCTCAATTTTTTTTTCTTCTCATTGGTACACGTCGTAGATGACGACTCGGTTCTCGTTGATCTCCAGCAAATTCTCGAATTCGCCGTACAACAAGATAGTCAGGTTTTCTCCCGGATTGGCTCCGAAATCGATCACCAGACGCAGTTCACCTTCTTGCTTGGGGTTCAACACTGGACTGTCCAAACATCCATTGGCCGTGTTGTCAAATACAAACATGTTGCATCTCTTGCCGTCCCCCCAATCCACTTTTCGGACCATGTTTCCTTTTCCCCTGCACAACGCTCCTGAGGCTTGGAGGAATCTGTAGTAACCTCTCTGATCTTTACTGTCCCCATTGTGATCGAGCTCCAAGGTCTCGTAGGGGTATTCTTCACCTCTCACCAATTGTTTGATGGAAGCCAGATTGAATTTTCCAAAATTGAACGGATTGATCGTCACAGTTCCGTTGAAGGCAGTTTGTTTCATCAACAACACCACTAACCGATTAGGCAATTTATTGTGGAAAGGATTGCTGCACTCGAAATGACGATTGTCGTTGGGATGCGAGTAAGTGCGAATTTCACCTCTCACCGTGGGGTAAGTGGCCACTCTTCCTCCTTTCAGGCTGGTCATGATCTCTCGGTACACCGAGGGAGTCACTCTCACTTGAGACAGGAACAATCTCACTTTCACGTCGGCTTCAGTCAGTCTCAGAGTACTAGCACCATGCCATCGGATGGTCCACAGGGCTGGGGCATTGAAGTACATGTCGATCTGGATCTGCACGCCAGGTAACAGTAATTTGCTGAGATGAAACACTTCCAGGAAAGGTTTGAACCTCAAAGTCACGGCTTCTCCGTCCAGAAACTGGGCTCGTCCCTGGACCACATTCTTGAGATCTTGGGTTAAAGCAGTATATTCAGCGTGAGGAGTAGTAAAATCCAACGCGTTGGCTGTCAATTCATCGGCATCTCCGTCGTCGGGTACACCGAGACAGTTGTACCATCCGCTGGGTGTTAGGATCGATTCACCGTCGTCTCGGTCGTGGTTCAACAGGGTCTCGATGTAAGCTTTGAGGTGGTAAGTATCGGTCTGGGGGCTGATGAGAGTCCCATTCAATCTCACATTGATCTGTTTGAAGAGGGTGTGAGCCAGATTATTGGCGAGTCCCATGACATCCGCTGTCAGCAGATTCGTGTTGTTACTTTTCTTGACAGTCAATTCCACTTCGAAGAAACTCTCGTTCAAGTCGATAAAGTCTTCTTGAGGATCGACTTGGAAGGTCACGGGATTGATCCCCGTATTGAACGGGTTGATTCTCACCAACCGTCGAGACGACATGCTGACATCCGTGGGAGGGGTACTGAACATGTTCAGACGAGGGTTACGAACCCCCGCCGACCGGGCATGAGCCACGAGGTCCGTCATCGTCTACGTCGTCGTCTCCTTCTCAGGGCCGACTGCACCCAACGATAGTTCGGGCGTTTTGATCGGGACGGGAAGATCGATCCGCCTTTATACGTTCGTCGTATCGGGATAAGTCTCACGCGCCTCGAGTAAATGGGATTCATACTCCAAAGAGATCTTTTCTCACTTTTTTCGCCAACGCCCGTTTGATCTCTTGCGTTGCTTTACGTTTCACGGCTCGTTTCGCTCCTCTCTTGACCCCGGCGAGACCTCCTCTCCAATTGGGCTTTCCTCCCTTGCCGCCCGAATTTAAACCTTTCAGACCTTCCGTGGCCGTCTCGGTGATAAAGTCTCGTAGAATGCCGGGACCGCGTTTCTTGACACCTCTCCAAGCCATGCCGAATCCGTCTCCGGATTGCCTCATTTTATCGGGATGAAATCGTACCAACGTTCCACCGATCATTCTTTCTTAAAGTGTAACGTCACGATCGTATTGCCAGGTCCAAATCTCACCAGTTCTCCAGTTGTCTCAGCCACTTGCACCTCTATTATGTCAATGACGTCTTTGCGCACGGGAATATATTGAATGTGGTAAGGCTCGAAATACTGAACACCCGCACCTGTTCTAATCAAGTTGACCTCTCTCAGTACATCCGTGACTTGATTTCCCACCACGCCACTTCTACACACGTCCGAGTAGACGAACAAGGAACGCGAACTGCTTCCCACCACCACCTCGAACGCTTTGTTCAGGTTTAGAAAACGCCAATTGCAATAGATGCTGAGTTTTAAAAAATCTCCATTTCCTCCTGTATCTGTGATGACACCCCAAAAGACAGGTGATCCATCCTTGTCATGGACGTCCCCGACGACGCTAATGTCCGGAACGACATCGTCAAAAAGTTCCAACTGCAAATTAGGTCCCAGTTCGTAACCACTGCTGTTCTTTTTGAGCCATCCCATTTTTAAAGCCAGTTCAACATTGACGTGGAACGTGGGGAAATGTATGACCGGACGATAGGTGTTTTCATTGTCCGTGACCAGTTCATCACCTTCCCACTTGAACTTGACGTAGGTTCTCTTCCCATCATTCGTGACATATTTGGATCCCAATTTGGGTCCGTAGTACTTGAAGACGCGTTGTCGCGTGAAAAAGGAGATCATGGATTTCATGAATCCGACACCGTCCACGTTGTAAAATACCTCTTTGAGGTCATCCGTGTCGAAGTAAGCTTCTCCAAACCTGTAATAACTACTCGATTCTACGCGTCTCCATGCGAAGGAGGACAAGACGGTTTTATCCTCAGAAGCGGTGAAAGAAGGCAACGTCACGTGCGCATCCGGCATGGCGATGCTACTCATTCCCACTTTCCACCCTCCTTCTCCATTCAGGCGTAGGGGACGTGGTAACCTGATCTTGAAATGGTTCGCCTTGTTGTCCGGGAACTCGCTCTTACCACTGTGACTGGGTAAGCTGACGTAAAAATTACTCATCCTTTCTTGAAATGCAACGTGATCGTGGTCACGCCCGACGCAAAGTCCACCAGTCGTCCGTCGTTCTCAGATACCTGCGTCTCGACAATGTCCAAAAAGGTCGTGCGCACCGGTAGATATAGGATGTGTCTCGGTTGAAGGTCGATCACGTCAGGATCGTAACGAACCTGTTTCAACAGGTCCGTGACTTGATTCCCCGTCACCATACTCTGTCCCACATTCGAATACACGAACAAGGAACGACGCTCGTGACCGAACGCCTCTTCGTAACTGCGATCCAAATCCGTGAACACCCAATTGATGAAACAACTCAAATGTAAGGTGTCGGGGTCGATCTTGTAAAACGTCTCGTCCCCGTCATTCTGAGCTATGATCAAGTCCGTGGCCGTGGGTACGACTTCCTTGGGAAATTCTTTCCTCAAGTGAGGTCCCAAGACGTAACCCGGTCGACCGTTTGGCAAGGTTCCCATCTTGACCCATTTCATCTTCTTGGCCAATTCGATGCCGATGTTCATTTGCGGGTAGACGCGTTTACCGTTGATCAGGAGGCTGAGGCACGTTCTCGAATTGTCCAGGACGCATTCTCCATGTTCGGCCCGATGCATGACCGTGTACAGCAATTCGTTGGGACTGTCTTTCTTGTACATCGTCACGTCAGCATCCGTTCGATCTCTCATCCTACGCATGTATCGATCTCGTATCATGTTCATTAACTCGGTACCGGTCCTCGGCGTAAACTCTAAATCGCCCTCTCGCGTCGCTGAAGAGACCCGGCTGTATAGGTTTATGGAGGCGTTCACCATGTTGATCCACCAGATTTCAAACAGAAGAGAATATTTCAAGTCCATCTTACGCGTCGCGGACGGAAACGAGAGGTCGCTGATACCCACTTTCCATCCCGACTCTCTCAACTGCAACGGGTTCGGCAGACGGTTCTTGAAACTGTGGGCCTTGTTGTCCGGGAACTCGCTCGTGCTGGCATTGCTCATCAGTTGCACGTAAAAGTCGTCGACAGACTCATTCATACTTAAAGTGTAATGTCACTGACGTCACGCCCGAGGTAAAGTCCACCAGTCTTCCGTCGTTCTCGGCCAATTGCACCTCCACTATATCCAAGACGTTGCTGCGCACGGGTTTATATTGAATCTGAGTCGGTTCGTACGTCGTCTTGAGCGAGTCGTGGGGGACTTCTCTCAAGAGATCCGTCACGCGATTCCCCGTGATGGTGCTACGACCCACATTCGAATACAGGTACATAGGACTGCGAGGCGGAGGGAGGTTCGGATGAACGACGACTCCACGATTGTAGGTCTTGGCGTATTCCTCGTCCAAGTAACTGAAACGCCAGTTGCAATAGGGACTGAGCTGTAACGTACCGGTGCTGAGCATACTCCAAAATTCGCGAGATCGATTGTCGCTATGGTCAGTCCAGTCTTTCTTGAAATCAGACGGGACTTTGTCGTTGGGAAAGATCTTGATCATATTCACGTCCAAGTGAACGGAGTAATACGATTCCTCTCGAATCAAACCCAACTTCTTGACCAGTTTAGAACCAAAATACACTCTGGGACGATGTCTGTCTCCGGACTCGTCGAGGAACGTGTCGGTGTTGTCGATAATCAAATCGTTCCCCTCCCATCGGAACACGGGGTAGTATTTTTTCCCGTCCGGTGCTCGTAGACTTTCACCCGCATGATCCATGTAATGATACAGGCGTTCGTGAAAACGATTGATGAGGTATTGCATGAGAGATCTGCCGCTCGTCACTTTGTGTCGGACGCGGTTCAGTTCCTTCCCGTAGACGTCAAATGTGACGGGGTATCGCGAAGGACGCCACGTAATCCCGTCGTCTAGCAACCTGAACGTTTCAATGGTCCACTCCATACCGAACACGTAGTCGTCGTCGTCAAAGTCGTGCGCTTGAGGGACGGGTACTTGATGCGGTCGTGACGGAGGAATCGGGTAAGACACGCTCGCCAATCCCACTTTCCATTCCTTGTCGGATTCAAACAGGAGCGGATACGGCAGACGGTTCTTGAAACTGTTGGCCTTGTTGTCCGTGAACTCGCTGGTGCTGGCATTGCTCAGCAACTGCACGTAAAAGTCTTTCATTTTTTCGTCTTGGGCTTTTGGGTCACGTACAGTCCCTTTTTATCCACCCAACTGTCGTACTTGACTGGCCAACCTTTCCATCGCACCAAGACTTTATCCCCTTTTCGTTTGACGATCTTGTCGATGCGAAACAGATCGTCGTCTTTCACGTCCACCTTTTGCAAATCTTGCGCGTAAAACGTGCCTTCGACCGCTGTGCCGTCCCATTCTTCCACCTTGTACGTGGTGACCTTCCCAGGACGCACTCGACGTATCACAAACACCTCTTCGGTCCAACCGGGTAAATACCCTTTCTTGAATTGACGGAACTTCTTGTTCAGTCTCACACGATCCCCGACTTTGAGTTGCGGTTTCTTCAATTTCCCTTTTTTCTTTTTTCCGTAAAGAGTCTCCCACACGTCCTTGCTATTGGCTAAAGTCACTTGGTCGGGAGCCATCTTGATACTGCGATGATACGATCGATTGTACCCTCGGACCAGATCTTGTAACACGGGCACATACGTCATCGTATTCTTCACGGTGAAGTACCGGTACAAACGTTCTTTCAGGGTCCGATTGAACCGTTCCACTACACTGGATTTCGTATCCCCACGCGTCGAAAAATGATGAATGCCTTTCTGCTTCATCAAATCCTGAAACGTCTTGTTGTAGAATTCCTTCCCGTCGTCCGTCTGGAGATTGATGGGTTTTCTACCTCCTTTCAGGATCTTAGCCATGGCCTCCGTCACCGCTTTACCCGTCTTGCTCTTCAAGGGCTGGACCCAGGCGTGCTTGGAAAACACGTCCACCACCGTCAAGAGGTAACGATACCCTCGATTGTACCTCGAAATATTGATCACCTCGATCAGGTCGGCCGTCCACTGCTCGTCGATGCCGAACACCACCACCGGGATCGTGGGAAAACGACGACGTCTGGGTTTGTGCAACGTGTACCCCAAATCCCGTTGCAGGACCTCGCGAGCACGTCGTACCGAGATCTTATTGGCCTGGGCGAATCGCGTCAGACCACCCAGACTACCGGGTCTGGAAGGATCCCGATACCGTCCCAGTAACCTTCCGGTCGAAAGCGGCTTTTGCTTCTTCTTTTGACCTTTCTTCATAGTCGATAAAGTTTGTACACGCACTGTCTCCACAACTCAAAACGTTGCTCCCGTACCTCGAGATACTTCTTAAATGAATCGGGTTGCCGTTTCAACCACAAGATATAAACCACAAAACGCATCACGTTGGATTCGACGTCGGTATAGTCAAACACCTCCAAGGGCGAATCGCTGAAATGGTCGGGGATGGGTTCACCCTGACCGTATCGCTCGTAGACACTAGTGCACTTGGAACACAAGGTCGTCCAACACCATCGATCGGTTAGGGTCGTACACATTCTCGAGATCAACCAACTCAAAGCATGAGACATAATGATTTGAACCCAATTCTTTATTCACACTTTCTTATAGGTACAAAAAACGTCGTGCCTGATTGGTTCTTACGAAAAATCGACTCTGATTGGATAACACGAAAAAGAAGGCGAAGAAAAGACTTAGTCTGAATCTGTAAAGTAATCAACATGTTCCTTGATCTTAAGATCTCGTCCATACTCATCATCACAGTCTTCCTCGTAGGTATCCATGGCATAATATCTACAATTTTTCCAACAACATTCCCCTTTACCGGGTCTCCACTTCAGGGCTTCAACCTCGTTCCCCTTCACATAGAATGCTTGTCGCATACTCTCTCTACACTCACCACACAGGTCATCCTCATCCGCTTCAATGGCACTAAAGAAAAACCGATCCTTCCACAGATTACGCTGATGCATGAGATCGTAGATCAACTCTTCCAACTTCAGACACGTTTCCCTGTAATCTCCCTTGCTGAAAGTCAGTAACTCTGCCACCCTGGGACTCTCGTCTGACTCCAACACCCGTCGTGATAGGTCACGAGCAAAACGCAAGGGTTCAAACAGATCACGGATGGCCTCACTCATCCTGTACGTGAGGTGATTCGTGGCGATCAAACAGACACGCTCAGCGTCCAGGGTGGGATCCCGACAAGGAACGAATTTGAATTGACCGCTACCACTTCTGTACATCACGCGACACCACTCACCGAAAAACAAAAACACGTGTTCGTTCTTCATCTCCAAAATCGTACCACCCCAGTCAGGACGACGTCTCATCAAGAGCTCAAAAGACCACAGACTATCGGGTATTTGACCTAACGGTTCGAAGAGATTGTCAAAAATGTACAGGTCCACTCTGACATCTGGAATGGCATCGAGATCTCTTAAAGTGTGTACCTTCAAATCCACAATCTGTTCCACGAGGTCCCGAATCTGGTTCGAGTTGCTATAGTAATTCATCTTGACACCCTCAGACAAACTCGTTAAACTTCTTTCCTTCTCGATCCGCTCGCTTCGTGATCTCCAAGCCCGACAAATGAGGATAGCAACTACGAACGCCCCAGTCAATCAAGTGCCTCTGGAGCCTATAGTACAAAGGAGAGACAAGACGTAATTCCAATTCAATTATCCTAGCGTGTAACGGTCTTTCGCCTTCTTTTTCGATTGTATCCACTACGTCAGAAGCTCGATTCAACTGTTGTCTAAGATCTTCAAGGATCTCTTGCAAGTCTCTCTCATCCAAAATCCTAGGATTCATCACCGCGAATGATTTCACTGCGTCGTGCGTGCTCCTTTTATACCCAGCGCGTCACCTCCACATTCACTCAGTACGCGTACTTTCACGGATCACACGCTCATTTTTTAAACCAATCGAAATGAAGACAATCACATGACACGACTCTGATTGGATAACCAAAATTGCCTATAAAGTAGCACCGCGTATTCCGTCACGAGTCACTTTTCAGTAGAAGTCGTCATGGATTCACACGTCGAACCCGTCAGGAAAAAGAAAAAATTGTCCAAAAAGAAACTGGAACTGCTCTTACCTAAGAGAGTGGAAAGAGAAGTAGGAGGTAAACAACTACAATCCACTTTAGATAGATGGTTATTCAAAAAACCTCGTGCCAGACTCCGTTTCAACGAACGCGTCCTCTTCAAAGAAATCACCCCGGACTCGGTCAGTTGGACCACCGTCCCTCTCAAAGGCTTCTCGCGACCCTGGAGCGCCTTTTCGATCCAACGCCAAGAAGTCAAAAGCCAAATGAAAAGTAACCATGACAAGCGAAGGCAAAGACCGACCCCCAAGAACGTGCGAAAAACCACCCACATCCTAGAAACCATGCGACGTGAAAACACCTTGTTGGGATACTAACTCGTTCTCTATCTTCACAGACTCAAAGCTACCTGCCATTCAAGGCGGATGCATGACCGTGATCAGAGACTCACCTCCTCGAACCGTGCAAGTCCTGGAAGCCATGGGACTCGACAAATTCAAGAAAGACGACCTCGTAGAAGTACCCCCTGAAGTGGACGACCGAGGAGAATTCACCGAAGTCCAAGTGTTGAAGGAATTCGACCCCGATCAGTTCCTGAACCAACTGAAACCCCAAGTTCCCATCTGCCCACGTTGCATGGTACCCCTGACATACGGAAGCGTGCGAACCCCAGACGGTGGTACCTGGGAATATTACCGATGCCCCTCTTCCAGATTCTACACCAAGTGTTATGTGACCTGTGGCGTCAAAGAGGTGGGCACTTACCTGAGACGCGTCGAAGAACAGACCCACCCCTGCTACAGGAACATCGACCCGGCTCGTTTCCGATGTCTATGCAGCAAGTCCCTGGTCTTAGCCACCTCCCACTCCCAGTCCAACCCAGACAGGCTCTATCTCAAGTGTCCCAAGCGTACCTGCAAGTTCTTTCAATGGATCGACGAATACCCACGAGGAGTCGCCGAAGCCATACTGATTCATGGACAGACCCCAAACTAAGAAAAAGACAGACACAGTTTTTGTAAAAAACACACTCCGATTTTTATTTCACATTATTTTTTCAGTTTCTAAGAAAGGCAGGGTGGCGCAGTGGAAGCGCGTTGGGCTCATAACCCAGAGGTCCGAGGATCGAAACCTCGCCCCGCCCATTTTTAATTCACATTTCTTTTTTACACGATGGATAATTTGTCCTCCGCGTCGATCATGGTTCGCATCGTTACTTGATCACAATGGTTGAAAGTACTATAATAATCGTTTATTGATATCCCGAAGAAAAAGAGGGCGCCGGTCAATAGGACCGTGCACACGTCCCACCCTGTAATAAGTGGAATGACCAATAAAAGTTGTTTTTTGTTCTATTTTCAGACTCCATGTCTCGATTTCCTAACCCTCAATGTCTATGGTGCAAGGAAGGATACACTTTCAAACACAGTATCAGAGACTACTTCCTGACACCCTGTTGCGACCAATTCTTTCACGGAACCTGTAAAGCCCTCCACACTGAGCGGTTGAAACCCTCGGAAAGACTCTGCCCTCATTGCAAAGCCGTGAATTTCGGACTGCCTCCCGATGACAACCCCAAAACCAAGTCCTAAAGAGGTAAGCGCTTCGATGGTCTAATGGTTAAGATGTTGAGTTGTGGCCTCAAAGACCCAGGTTCGATTCCTGGTCGGGGCATTAAATTTTTTCTTTTTTATTCCCTATAGAGACGATGAAAAAATCACGCAACAAACCATGTACATTCTCTCGTTAAAGGATCTTTATTAGTTTTTGTTACAGGCATGAATAAAAATGTTTTTTCACTCCTCTGATTCTGGTGGTGGTGTTTTTACAATTTGTTTGACAAATGCTCGGTACGCCAACTCGTCTCGGTCCTCCCAACTGCTCTTCCACGCTTCCCATCCGTCCTCAAATCCCTCCGGCAACTTCTCCAAACACACAGGGTCTTTAAACGAGATGGACTGGTCAGCAAGCATCTTCTCAGACAGCATTTTTCTGAACCTCATCACCTCATCCGTCAGCTTCGTCACCTCTTTCTTCAGGAGGGCATCCATAGCGTGAGAAACGGCGCATTTCATTATCTTTCCAAGAATACCGTCATGAACAGCATCCATCACCCTCGCGGCAAGTTCTTCTATCTTCTCTTCAGAAACACTATTCACCTTCGTCTTGCTCTCCTCTGAAGACATCTTCTAGTCGCCGATCTCAAAAACAACAATGACAAACTCACACACTCACCACCCTTTTATTTTCCACCTCCGAACCTCGATTTCAGGCATTGGCTAGCGCCTTATTTGAGCACGCGCATGACCTGGATGCAAAAGACTGCTGACGCCACTGCAGGCGCATATTTAAAAACACGTCCACCATCTTGTTTATGCAAATCGAAAATACTGCCCTCTGATTGGTCGAGAGCCTTTTTTAATGATATGCACGGCCTTCTGATTGGTTACCACCCCTATTAACGTCCTATACTACTCTTGACGATATCGAGGCACGTTTGTACCACCTTCATACTCTGAGTGCAACAATCCCAAAAATTAGAACAGCACGCAATAAAATCATCATCTCTGCGATCGTCTGCGCGATTACCAGCTTCTGGGAAGGGGGCAGTTACTACTTTGATCACATCATCTCTGCGATCGTCTACGCGATTACCAACCTCTGGGTAGGGGGCAGGTGCTACTTTGATCACATCATCTCTGCGATCGTCTACGCGATTACCAACTTCTGGGTAGGGGGAAGGTGCTACTTTGTTCATTTTGCTGAAAGTGTCAAAAATAAGACCGTAAGCAGAAAAAGTGTTTGTCACAGTGCTGGGCAATTAAGAAAAAGCACTCTAAAGCTAGAGGAAAGCTGAAGTGTACGTCATTCCTCTGAGACAGACCCTGTCCTGAGATTTTTGTCCATCGTAACCTATTCTATTAACAAAACAAAAACTTGCGCTTCCCGTACTCGTTTAGGAGAGGCAGCAGCTTGTATATTCGAATAATTCCATAGTAGTTCCATGATCATGAATATATATTTGTACGATTTCTTCCCAAATTCACGTATTCGGAGCCTGTTTCTTATTCTACATTTGGAATTGCTCTGTATTTATTCATTCCACAGACAGAACGATATTGCTCAACTCAAAAAAAAAAGAAAAAAGAAAAATGGTAGGTCAACTCTTTAGCAAGCTCTACAGGCCATAACGAGAAAGCCGCCATCTTTTGAATGTGTATTCTTACTGGCATATTCACTCGTGAATATGCCAGTAAGAATATACATTCAACTATGGTCACTGCTAAAAGCAGCTGTTGGTAGTTTACCTAATCCTTCAGCACGAGAACAACTAGTTATCTCAATTCACAAAGAAACAAGAAATATACCAATGTACAATAAAATCCACTGTTAGCATTATTGTGACTGACAGCGATGTGTAGCATATTCGCTGATTGACATAAGAGGTGTCCACTAATGGGAGTTTGCAAACGAAAAAGTCCAAACCATCCCCCTAAAGAGTGTTCGCGTCTTCCTGCAAAAATTGTCACTTACGCCGAATGAACAATCTACAGTAGGGCCTTAAAAGTAATTGGTGCCATTACCATAGTTCTATTGGTTCTATTACTATAATACTATATACTATATTTGTTCTGTTACAGCAACGGTAGAAATCCTCTTTGAAGGTCCTATCAATACTGATCCTCCTATGACATACAGTGACGTGTTGTATACTGTAGAAAAGGCATTGTGACAATTTGTTTTAATTCCAAGTGAAAAAAGAATTCTAAACCGGAACTTATGCACGTGCATAATACAGGGACAAGATTTAGTGAGTAAAAGGGACCAAAAGCATAGATATTTCTTTAAAGGTAACAGATAAAAACCTAATAGTATTGGTTTTATAACCTAATCCATTTAGCATTTCATTCCTGAAACGTTAATATAAACCACAGGGATCTCACCAAGAGGTGTATGATGAAAACTGAAAAGATAATAAGAGGAAAATTTCGCAAAATTCTTCACTAAGAAAGCAACAAAAAAATTCTCAATCTCGATACCATAATTACTCTTAAGTTCCCCATATTCTCGAGACCCCACCCCTTCCTCGCACTCAGTAGTCTCAGGATTACTCTCCTACTGATTAAATAACGTTTAAATGAATTTGTAAGCTCTCATTTTTGTTGGAAAACATTGACATTGATTCGTCGAACTTATAAAGTTTGATACCTCATATCCAGGGTTAAATACCGCCCCCTCCCCCCCCCCCCCCCTCTTTCTGTCAAGCCTCCTCCCACCTCCTCTGAAAAATGAGTGGTTGGAAAAAGGACGTACTAGTGGGATCATAAAACATTCCTTTGAGAATGGAATTCTACACTACTGTGAAAACAATTATTATCTTCTCGCTTTTTACAACAAGTTAGAAAAGATAGAAAGCAACTGCACACCTTAAAGATCACTGCGAAGTCGATATCTCCAACCTAAAAGGGTAGTCCTCATTTTAAGTTTAATTAATAGTGTCTATTACCTCACAGACAAATCGATCTCTCCTTCTGTTTCCTAAACTTCCGCGCTGAAAGAAATCCAACCCAAAGTTAAACAGAATCAAAAAAAGATCCATGATTCAAAAAGATTCTACCATTATTGCCTACATCTGAAGGCCTATGCAAGCGTTTGCAACATTCTGAGGACGAAATTTGTAGCGTCGTTGTATGTTGCTTCATTAATTTGGAATGCTTTAAACAGGTCCCGACGTCTCCTTTCTTGTGTAATCACTGAGGTAATATATCAAACACGAAAAGCCGTGTTTGACCACATTTTCAAACACCAAGAAGGGAGTTGAAAATATGAAGCGCAGCGGAGTATTTTTGACGAACTTCCAGGCGTTTGGAAATGTGACCAAACACTGTCTTGAGTGTTTGATATATCTTCTCAATCAAAACTAAAGCTAAGGAGAAAACGGAGAAATAAAATCGTAAAAATCTATGCTAATTAAGATCAAATATCTAAACACCCCCACGGTCACGATCTCCGTTGTTTAAACTTGATGAATCATTAAGGAGTTTGAGAAGCGCAGACGAAAAATGCTTCGTGCGTTCCCGACAGAGTTGGATTCGTTCATGTGCTCATCGATCACTCCTTGGCCATGGACAACGAATCCATGGAGAGTTTGATTCAGCATTTTGCGTTTAATTGCAAATATTGCACCATCCAAGGTGTTTGCACGATTCTTTAGTTTAACGCAACACTTATCTAATGTCAGAAAGAATTCGCCCTTATATATTAACAAAACGGACAAAAATGTTGCTTATTCGAAATGAACACGAAATATTTTCATCTCAAGCATTGGAAAGTTTCATACTGGGTTTGATTTTTTGGAAACGGGTAAAACGCCGAGTGTGGCCTTGGTATATCTATTTATGACCACTTTGGCATCTTGGTCACTGATTCTCCTGACCTTCATTGTGAAATCGAAGTTAAAAAACTATCCTTCCCTCACTGTAAACAGAAGTAGCGAAAAGCTTTTGCTTTACAACTAAAAAGTAAAGGGCTACTTGGCAACAAACAGCTTAGACGTTGCATAGTCCAAACGAATGATTAATTGTATTAAGAAAAGCTCATTGAAAAGGATATAAAAGCCGAGGTCGCTGGGTAAAATTAGCGTAGTCCGTCGTTGATTGGCTCTTGAGAGGGCATCGCTACTGAAGCGCGAGTTTAAAAATGGAAGACATGACGAGTGCTGTCGGGCGCAACAAGCGGATAACTCCTGAAATTGCTACAAGAGCCTTCTCACACAAATTGATGATGGCAATACAAATTGTTAATGGCGATAACTAACTAAATCTAACCCTCATCTTGTGCAATTATTCAATTAACAAAAGTCTGACAAGGGTAAAGTGGTGACAGGTTTCGTTTACTATAAAATATGCGCGTTATTGCGCAATTTATGGATGAATACAAAACTTCCGCGTTTCTCGGTGGGTGTCGATCAGTAAGTAACCGCACAGACATTACTGGTAGCTACAGAAAATAATACGTAGTATTAGGATATAAAGTCATACGCTTAAAAGAATGAAGTATTCAGTCGAAAATCTGCACGATAATCAACAGAAGAGGGTCATAACAGAAAACCAACAAAAGAGCGCAGAATTACTCAATGCACTGCTCGATCCCTTTTCACATCTTGTGTTTTTTACATTTGAAATAATTTTGTGGAGGTTACAGACTTAACCCCGTCTCTTCCATCTTCCATGCCAATTCGACGCCTCCTTTTCGCTCTTCTTTAACACTTAACAGGACTTCGGGCATGAATACAGATGCTTAATCCGCATGCGTTGGAATACTCCCCAGTGTCCAAGTTCACTAGCTCCCTCGTGGTGTAAGCCGCTTCAATCTATCTTACAATCTTACCTTCCTGATCTCCACGGTTCTTCTCACTCCCTGCGCTCCTCAGTCCTTGTTTTAATTCCAAAAACTGTCCGTTTTGGTTCAAGATCTACTAGATCAATGAATAATTTTGCATGCAGAATCACTAAATGAGTCAAGAAACATGCAGTGAACACTTTGATTTGATTTTGACGAGTTAATTACGTATTCACCAATCAGATGTGCCGCATCTTGCGGTTTATTTCGAGAAGAAACCGCAAGAAACAAAATGTTTGTCTCGATCAATCAAGAAACTCTATGCTTCGCGTTTCTATCATAAAAAGGCTCCTTCCAACTGTAGCTTTTTTGTAGATAGACAATGTAACAATAATTACCTAATTGACTACTCCACCAATGGGGCTTTTCAGGGCATCGTTTAAGAACGGTGCCTACTAAATACAAGGGTTTTTGCGCAAGGTTAGGACTACGCGGAAAAAGTAGATGGAATCCACAAAGAAAAATTGGGGTAGCCACGCATTTTTTCGAGATAATTAATCTTTATGACCACTTTGGCATCTTGGTCACTGATTCTCCTGACCTTCATTGTGAAATCGAAGTTAAAAAACTATTCTTCCCTCACTGTAGACAGAAGTAGCGAAAAGCTTTTGCTTTAAAGCTAAAAAGTAAAGGGCTACTTGGCGACAAACAGCTTAGACGTTGCATAGTCCAAACGAATGATTAATTGCATTACGAAAAGCTCATTGAAAAGGATATAAAAACCGAGGTCGCTGGGTAAAATTAGCGTAGTCCGTCGTTGATTGGCTCTTGAGAGGGCATCGCTACTGAAGCGCGAGTTTAAAAATGGAAGACATGACGAGTGCTGTCGGGCGCAACAAGCGGATAACTCCTGAAATTGCTACAAGAGCCTTCTCACACAAATTGATGATGGCAATACAAACTGTTAATGGCAATAACTAACTAAATCTAACCCTCATCTTGTGCAATTATTCAATTAACAAAAGTCTGACAAGGGTAAAGTGGTGACAGGTTTCGTTTACTATAAAATATGCGCGTTATTGCGCGATTTATGGATGAATACAAAACTTCCGCGTTTCTCGTTTCTGGTAGTTATTCATCAAGTTTAAACAAAGGAGATCATGACCGTGGCGGTGTTTGGATATTTGATCTTAATTAGCATATACTTTTACTTTTTTTAGATTTTTTTTAACAGTTAGTGGTTAGCGATATGCTGCTATTCTAGTGTTCTCGGTTTAAGTACAGGTTCATTAAACTTGATTTGGTCACAGTAAGAAAATTTTGCTTTCATTTTAGTCGTGTACTTGGTAGCGTAGTTGATTGCGTCAATAGAGAGATTAAGGTGGCTCTACAGGGTAATCATTTATGGCGTTGCGCGCGCAAGTGTTATGTTTTGAATGCTGTTTTTGCATCCGCTTTCGCACCTAGTCCTCTCAAACTTATTACATGTAATAAGCAATGATTAAATAGTGTTTTGCTATCATCTCTGTTAAAATTTTGGGATTTAGTCTTAAATAATAAATGCCCAAACAAAAGTGTTTTTTGCCGTTTTTATGGCTTTATTTGTGATTTTCATGAATTTCCTTCCGTGAAATCTTCCAACATTTTTACATCACATCGCTTCCAGCGGGATACGAATTTTAAAAACGAAAAAAGTAGGTTTTGTAAAGGTATTTTCAAATCTATGTCTTTTACTGCTGCAAAAAATCTGGTCTTATAGATTTCCCTGAAAAACGAGCTCCGACTAAAGTAAAATATTTTCTACCAATCTGGCAAATTTTACGGAATTTCACCGAAGGAAACGCGAGAAAATTCACTGTCAGTTTTGCTTTTTGTGCTCATGTTGACGTAATAAAATATCGAAAAACACTGACGTTTTCCCTTGAGCGCGCGCAGATTACTTCCTCAGCGCACGCGCGATCGTAAAACTATAGGAAGCCACCTTAAGCTTGACGTTACGTCAAACGGCAAACGACAGAAACGAAACTTTTGCCGTCTGTCTTCAGCTGTCTGTACAGTAGAGTGAAAATATTTGTATTTGCGGTGAATAGTAGAAGACATTTTTTGTATTTTGTGTGATTTATTTAAGGATTACAAGAAAAGAATAAAAAATCAGTAACCTTCGCCTGCTATCTCCCTTGCTGTTTCTGGTCGCCCTGGATTGGGTGACGAGGACAGCCTTTGACAGGAAAAGAGGTATTCAGTGGACCTTTACGACATCATTAGAAGATCTTGACTTTGCCGATGATCTGGCCCTACTGTCGCACAGAATACAGGATATGAGGGATAAGACACGAACCTTGGAGGTACAAAGTGCGAAGGTAGGCCTGAAGATCAATGCCACCAAGACAAAGCTGATGCGTATTGGTACCAAACGTGGTGATGTTGTGTCGGTAGCTGGGAAGCGGGTTGAGGAAGTGGATGAGTTCACATACCTTGGGAGCATTGTAAGCAAGAAGGGAGGCACTGACGAGGACATTCAGGCACGAATTGGAAAGGCAAGACAGGCATTTGCGATGCTGAGACCAATATGGCGATCCACGGCACTAACAACCAAGACCAAGCTGAGAGTCTTTGGGACAAATGTGAAGGCGGTGCTCTTGTATGGTTCTGAAACTTGGAGGCTGACCAAGGGATTGGAGCAGAAGTTGCAAGTGTTTATCAATAAGAGCCTGAGGAACATCTTGCGGATTTGGTGGCCTAGAAAAATCAGCAACAAGGACCTTTGGAGTCAAACAGGGCAACGACCGATAGAGGAAGAGATAAGACAGAGAGCTTGGGGCTGGATCGGCCACACACTGAGGAAACCAGATGGACACGTAGTCAAGAGGGCACTAGAGTGGAACCCACAGGGGAAGCGAAAGAGAGGGAGACCCCAAAACAGCTGGAGGCGCACGAGAATGGCAGAGTTGGCGGCGAAGCATGTTACGTGGAATGAGGCAAAAGGCACTGCACAAAATAGGGTTAGGTGGCGCGCGCTAGTTGAGGACCTATGTTCCACTTAGGAACGAAGAGGATTAAGTAAGTAAGTAACCTTCGCCGTTTGCCGTCTGCCGTAATAACCCAGCGCGCGCGTGGCGCTCAAACCATGTCTTGCGTGGTGCGCAAAACGTGTGCGCACTAACAAAAGTAGGCACCAGCCTTAATAAGCAAACCACAAGGTGCAAACCGACAACCCGGGACGTCGCATAGTTTCATCTAACGGCCACCCTACTGTACAGAACGCATTTTACAATTCACTATTGATCCAACTTATACCAGCACGATCATCGATCCGGTTGCTTGCTTAAACATTTTATAGTGAAAAAGGTGAGCCTTCCCGTATAGGCCGTTATAGGGCGTACCCCTCCCCCGGGTGTATATCAAAGGATTTAACGAGAATAAAAAAAATTAATAAAATACACAGAAAAAGGATATGATACTCGGACATTCGACATCTCGTTAGACCCTCGTTAGGGATATGCTTGAATTGACAGGGATTTTGCCAGTTGAACTGATTATCTCGACTAACTAATCAAACAGCTTAAAGAAAGATCGTATAACCTTTCACGCTATCGATTAGAGAATGTAAAAGAACAGAGGGTTTATATTTCTTCGAATTTTTTTTGTGTGTGCCTGTTTTCACATTTGCCATGGTTTTGTTCTGTCTTCTCGAAAGGAACGAACGACTTTGTTGTCTTACTAATCTGAAAATGACAGTCGCATCTTGTATACATTTGTGTTCATATAACAATGGTAATCTCAAAGACCTCAAATACTTACAACTTTTTACAAGTGGGAAGTATAAATTGTGAAATTAAAATGCCTGAGTCACAGCACGATCACTTGAATTTTCAAGCACGAGTAAATGTTACCAAAATTATATTTGCATAAAATACGCTGGCCCATATTAATGGTGCAATATCAATGCCTTAAGACAGAAAACAAAGATTAGTTAAAGTTGAATAATCCTTGGATTATAAAAAGAGCATTAGCAACTAATGTCGCAGCGGGGGAATTCATCACCATGGTTACGTCTTGCTCCAAAGCCTGGGATAATTGAGAGCTAAATTATCGAGACAATAGTTCGAACCACCTTTGTTCCAATATTTGAACCCCAATTACCCCTTAAAACAAATGGCTGACAGTCTAAATTACCGCAGATCCAAATTCCGTATGGTACAAACAAATCGTTTTGTGTTACGATGGTTCAATTTGAACGAGGCGCCAAAAGAAACAAGTACGGCGAGCACCGCTGTGGCTGCGAAGAGACGAGTCTCCAAAATGTCCAAGCGATCACAAAGAGAGGCTTTGAAGACAAAAAGAAAGCCCTTTGCTATGGGCGTAACCAACAGAGGTACAGAGAATAAAACCGAATTAAACAAGGTCGGCAAAACAGATACGCAACCACAGGCAGCGATAACAGTGAATTTAATTTCGCGTAAACCCATCAACACTGATGAAGAAATGGAGGACATTGGAGAGGACTTAGAAGGCGAACAACGAGAGGCTGCCAAAGACGGTGAGGAGGAACACGACGAACCGGACGGCAGCGATGTAGAAACTTTGGACTTCTTCAGTGAATCGTCCGGCGAGTTATCCGACGAGTTAATTTTGCTACCGAATATCTTAATCCCTTGTACAAAGTGCGGTGACGTGATTAACATCTGTCGTCTGCCATGTCATCGGAATTTACACTCAGCTTTACAGACTCTCAAATATTCGCAGGATCAGAGGCCAAAGAATATCAACGCATTGGTCAGACGAAGAAAACTTTTGATCAAACAGCAGCAAGATGCGAGCTCGAAGAACAGACAAGATCCCTTCGGAGACAAGCATTTGCATAAATTAAACACCGCATTTGAAGTGCTACGAATCGAACTACAGGGGAACACGGATCTCAGATACCTTGCTGATCGAATTATTGAAGGTATGTAGGTGAAAAACGTGTTTTCAATCGATCTACGAGTAGATTTTTCACATTCGAGAACGTTATGGTTTTTGCATCAGTAAACCTAGAGGTTTCAATCGAAATATCGTGTAATCAATTTCACAGACACAAGAAAAACAGAAACAAAAGAACACCATTTTAATTATCGTTAATTGTTAACATTTCCTAAACGATTTATTTATCAAGTTCTAAATTGTTTGTACATTCAATCTGATTTCATTACTTAAGATAGCGAACTTTTTGCATTATGTATTCGGTTTTCATGGTTTAATCACTACATTTGATTTGCGTGACTTAATATTTGCGTAACCTGAATAACAAAACAAATTGCTCATTTCACCTTGAAATTGATTTGACTTGGAAAAAAACTTCTTGAGGATTATTTGTGGCGCGCCTGTGGCTTGCGTTACAGATTTGGTCCCAGTGCAACACGCAAAAAAGCATTTCAATTTTTTCCGCTCGGTGTTAGGTCCGAGTTTTAATGCCAGGCGATTGACGCGATTTGGAAATAATGAAATCGTTTGTTTGTTTGCATCTGTTAATCCGTGGTTTGTATTATTCAAAGTCATTAGCATTTAAGAAAAAACTCGAGTGTGACTCAAGTATTCCACTTTGTTTTCCGATTGTAGAGATAAAATTAACAGGCGAAGGTTTCGACTTGTCCTGTACCACCGCGGTTGGCATTTGCGAAGAAGCCAACAAAAGATGGAAAAACATGGAGGACGTTCACATCTTCCAAGACAACTTTCTCAACCATGTAAACAGCGCATTCTTTGCTATCTACGACGGTTACAGCGGCAAACACACGGCAGAAAAGTGCAGTCGGCATCTTCACGTGTTCTTAAAAGAGGAACTCGACTCCATTATGACGCAAAAACAAACCAGACCAACGAAAAAAGAGATGACTTCTGCCTTTCGAAGTTCTTTTTCCAAAACTGAAAGGTTGTTGGTTGCGTCTGAAGAGGAGCGGTCGCAAAGTAGATGGAGTGGTTGCTCGGCCGTTACTTGCGTGTTGACAGATGACATGTGTTTTATTGCAGATGCGGGGAACGTGGGAGCCATGTTGCTACGAGATAACGATATCGTGAAAGTCCTCACGCACAAGCACGATTTGTACAACAAGAAGGAACGTGAACGGGTCAAGAAATCAAGCGGGGTCATTGTCAAGACCGAAAAATGCGCCCTCATAAACGGGGCCCTGAGCGTGACAAGGGGCATTGGGAGCATCGGTGATATGGCCTTAAAGAAATGCGTCATTAATGAGCCTGGTGTCAAGATTGTTTCTTTAGATCCTTCGGATCAGCTTTTGATTTTCGCCTCAGGTGGGTTTTGGAAAATGTTTTCCTACGAAGAAACGACTCACCTTGTGAACGGATTTTTCGGTCAAATAAGAAAGGAAGCGAAACAACAAATTATTACAGGCAAAAAGATGAACAGAACTACCTCTGAAACGAAAACACAACACCAAATCGACGCAGAATATCACACTGAGCTCTTCTCAAAGACCGCCGACCCAGCTAATAATATTTCTGGTTCGTCCGATTTCTTCAACAAAACTGAAAGAAAACTAACACACAGTAAGAGCGAAGAAAACTTAGACATACTTGCAGCGTATCATCAAGATAATTTTTGCGCTACAACCGAGGAGAACAATTCCATGAACACTGACAACGAATTGACATACACAAATGATATGACATGCCGGAACAATGACGTAAACTATGACGTCACCATCCAATATCTACGTCATCACCGCTTTTCTCTGCCGGATAATACAACGCTGCAGCTACTTAAAGGCACGGAGGAGGCGGAATTAACAAGGCCTGAAAAAGCGCGTCTGTTGGCGAAGTGTTTGGCGGAAAGGCTAGTGAAAAGCGCACTGTACGCCGAATCTATGGATAACATCACTGTTTTCGTTGTCCTTTTGCCCGGGTTTTCTATGATTAACTGGCAGATGGTGACACCTGACATCTTGGAAGCGTTAAACGAATTTGTAGACGATGACGATGTTTATTAAGTAATTGCTGCAAAACACGGAAGAATATCAAAGTTAAACGCATACAAGGCTGCTTTCCACAATGTTTTCCAACGAACCGTTGGTTATCACCTCAACAATCTATCTTTTTCTGAGTCAGTTAACATGCTCTTGAAAAGTGCGGCATTTTCTCTTTATTGGCAACGATCACAAAGAAACCAGCCCGGTTAGTATGCAATCAATTTTGTTGGTTTTCCAGTCTTTTCAGTCAATCAATCACCAACAACCACACGTGCAATTTAAAGGCACCGCCCACGCTACGCTGGATAAATTTGAAAACGGTGTTTTCACTCTGAAAACGCATCAAACTGGTTTTCCGTCCACACCACGTCGGAGAAATTTGAAAAACAATCATCGGTTATTACGGATCTGTGTTTGAGAAAAACTTGGGCAGGGAGATCACGTGCTTGTCGTGATGTCATCGTTTTCGAAAAGCTCCGTTTTCAAAATGTTTTCTGTCCACACTAAGCGCAAAGCCGGCGTTTTCAAATTCCTCCTGTTTGAAGAGCGTTTTCGAAACGTTCCGTTTCCGTGAAGGATTAGTGTGGACGGTAGGCCTAACCGTAGACATAAAGCTGCGATTTCAAATTTCTCCGGCGTAGTGTGGGCAACATCTTCTTGTCGCGGATCAGTATGTTGCATTCCAGCTTGAAGCTGATGTTTTAGCGTATTGTCACACGTGTTGCAAGTTGTGGCAACGTGTTGCACAAAGCTGAACTCGTTGGCACTTCGCGCAACATAACATGGTACACAAAAACTTGTTGGGAGATAAGTCGCCTCTTGCACCAAACGTAAAACGCTAACAAACGCTTTTAAGCTGGCAGTGTAACAAGTTAAGTTACACGCAGCAGCTAAATGTTGCTGGTAACGAACTGAATGTAAGGAGCTAAATGTTGCTGGTAAGCGACTTCGACACGTTAATAAAGTTCTTATCTTATGTTATCTTCATCGAGACGTTATGTCGCCTCAGTTCTACTTGAAATCTATTCTAGGTAGAATGTGCGTCGATGAAAATTCCGCACCCCAAGCAAAGCCGGAAATGCATCGAATGAAATATCAAATAAAACAACTCCTTGAGTTGAAAATTAGTAAAAAGTTTTATTGCTTAAAAAGATAAAATATGTCTAACTGTATGTACAATTTTGACAGTACCCGCAAAATAAACTTATTTAAAAAGCTGTATGACAATCAGTCTCTACGAAACTTCATTTATTTTGTTACATTAATTAGGAAGGTTCTCAGTAACTTACGGTCTCTGGATGAACAGTAGTGGGTGACCATTCAAGTGAAAGCTATCGGAGCAGTACTTTCATGTGGTACTGTTTATTATGCTGTACAGGGTGGTTCTAACTTTTAAGTCTGTGGATGTAACCCTAATGTGTGACCATTCAAATGAAAGCTATTGAGCAGTACTTTCATGTGGTACTGTTTATTATGCTGTACAAGGTGGATCAAACTTTTACGTCTGTGAATACATAAACCCTTATGTGTGACTATTCAAGTGAACCCATTGAGCAGTACTTTCATGTGGTGCTGTTTATTATGCGGTTCAAGGTGGTTATAACTTTAATTCTGTTGATGAAATCCCACTCCCAGTGTGTGACCATTCAACTTAAAGCCATTTATTACACCCGCGTAAACGCGTACTTGTCTTCTCTGTTGGTTCACTATTGTAAATGCCATAACTTACTTCTTACTGGGGGAGCTATGGGTTTTAGTTATCTCGCCGCCAACTTGTATTCCTCCACAACAGAGTCCAGAGTGTCAAAAGCGTCCATGAAATCACTCTAAAATCATTGGAATAAAAACACGAGAAAAAGCACCCGGTTAAAGACTTTCATTTACCATCAAATCAAAATGAAGTTGATAATGTCAAGAAAGTACGCTACGTGAGAGCCATACTGGATATATCCATTCTAGGTCTTGACAATACTAATCGAGCTCAGCAAGATCCATACAGAAAAGACCAAGAGTAGATATTTTCCCCAGTATGTTCCCGAGCAGCTTGGTTGATAAGAGATATAAAACACGACTACGTGATCGAATAATAAAGCCAAAGCTATTTTTTAATCTATTAAATCAATTTATCAATTTATCGCATCGCTTCTGGACCTCCGCCTGGCCTGAAATCATTTCGCGCCATCAGTAAACATGTTTAAAGAATTAAGGTCCGGACACAGGTTGCAACTCTACCAACAATATTGTACAAAATCTAAACTTGCCGCGCACAACTGTTGTCCAAGTAGAAACTTGCTCCTCTTTGGCAGCATTGTGCACAATAATTTCAGAGTGTATCTACTATCATCAAAACTGAGCACAATGGCGAAGCACGGCCAATAGCCATTTTCTGTCGTTTAACTATCTAATCGCTAACAAAAACGCGGCTGTTCTCGTCTGAAAGCAAAAGTACTAACTAAAGCAACTTTAGTAGAATTTTACTCGTATAGTAACGGTTGAGTTGTGTCGTCAGCCAGTATGCACCGAGTTGCTGGAGGTCGTCTACAATTTAGAATATCAACGTTTTCTTGTTTCTCCGAAGTTTTGGATAACGTTTGGAAACATTAAAGGATAATTAAATACCTCAAAAGACTAAAAGAAGGGCATTCATTGTTAGTCGACACGAAACTCGAAATTGTTGGAAAAAACTGATGAGCGCGCGCACACAGCTGTAAGTTTCGAATAACAATTCAGTCTGCGCGTTATTGCTAAAGCGTAAAGTTCAACACGACGAAGAGAAATAATTGGAAATCGTTCTCTGAATGATACGTAGTTGGAATTCTACTATGTTGCCGATAGCTAACGGTGAACGCATTTTGAAACTGATGTACGCAAATTGCAGGAGCAGAACAAGATTCTACTTCTGAAAAATTGCGCCAATATAGGTCTTAAAATTTTCTTGAAAAACCATCTCGACGGGTAGGCAACAGCGTCAGAAATTACAGCGTTTGTATGGGAATTTGTAAACTTGAATTCTGAACAGTTTATGAACAGCAATATAAATTCTAAATACTAGACAGAAGACTGCATTTACCAAATCTGAGGGATACATATATGCAGCCGTATGCATGTGCTAGAAAGAGTCCAGTCGCTTTTTTTAATTTCCCATACATTTGTCTATATTTTTTTCCTCGAACTCGGACGCGGCTTACAAGTTCTCGTTGCAAGTGACATGTACAAGATCTCCAAAACTGTGCTTAGATCTATTGCGCTCCGCTAGACGAACGATTTCAAGAGTGAACACACGATGCAATTTAATCATGATGAATGTGGCGGAAACATTGCCTGTGATGATGCACCAGGTGTCCAGGGTCTTATCACACTCCGCTGTGATAAAAGGAAGGACAGATATCTAGTGTTGACCTCGAAAGGCATCGAAAGGGTACAAGTCATTTCAAACTTCATTATTGTGCGAATTGACCAGACTAATTTAAAACAAAAAACAGACCAGCTTCTCCTGCGAGCAACAATGACACACAACACTTTTCTCAGCTTAACAGATTGCTCCTCCGATTTTAAGTACATGTACGAGGTTTCCCGTTTTCCAGAACGTCTTGTTATCCAATTTTCTTCAAATGAAAACATATGTGAGAAGACGGTTACCTTAGAACAACCATGCTTCCAGAACCAATGAAGGTAAGCTCCAGCATCATACATTGCTCTTGATTTTACCATGACATCCTCTAATGTCTCTACAACCTTTGTTGAGTTCAAGCACAAAGTGAGTGACTGAGAATCTTTGGGACCAACGGGATTATATTGACCTGTAAAACAACTCCATAAAGTTAAAAACTTTCTCCAGAGCGAAACAATGGCTAACATGTGTCAAGTAATATATCAAATAAGAAAGACCATGTTTTTAATTTACCACATTTCCAAACACAAAGAAGAGGGCTAGAAATATGACACACAGTATAGTATTTCTGATGCTCTTTTAAGGTGTTTTAAAACGTGGTAAAAACACTGTCTTGAGTGTTTAAAATATCTTCTCACTTGTGGACTCACTCGGCTGCGCCTCGTGAGTCCACAACAAATTTTGACCACTGTGATAACGTGTATCGTTGTTGATAAGAGTACAGACCACGCTAAACCACATCTCGATTTGTTTTTAACCACAATATAAACGTCAAAGAAAATGTTTTTCAGAGTGCGAGCTGAAAAAGGCATTGCGTGACACATTGACGCGAACAGCGTTATCTGGACTCTTATCGAAAACGGCAAATTAGCTAATCAGATTGCGAGATTAGTAGCAATCATGGTAAAAATCTGGTTTGCTAGTTAAGAACGTTTGTTTTAACACGATGAACAATCATTTTGAAAAGAACTTGGCCATATGGCAGGGCTCCCACAACCAATAGTAACATTTTTACCACAGCTGAAAAAAATATGAAAAAAAATTAATATGTTACTCACTGATCCAGAAATCAACTGGAAATGGATTCCACTCCACACATGATAGTGAATTTCGCAGCTTATCTTCAATTTTTGTCCACACCTCTGCAAAAGAGCCTTCATGATCTCCACGAGCAACTAACAGTGAACATATGGTAGAGAATGGCATTCCCTGTCTATCATATCTGCGGATCGAGTGTATGAGAGACTGTGCAAGGCTTTCCCAGGAAACTTTTGACTTGGCAATGTGATGCACTGTGGCAAATTTCTTTGATGGCTCGGCACAAACAGACCGAAGCATCTCCCATGGCTCATTGCCACTTGAAACACCAGCTGCCAGTTGGGATGATAGACAGGTGTCACTCTTGGACATGCGGGTCTCTGAAGAGGAAGGATTTACAATACCTCTGTAGTGTAACAGTGCTGAAGCTGTTGACCTGGGTTGTCTAGTCATCTCAGTGTAGCCATCTAACTCAGATGTAAAAGACGACGTATCCACAAAGTGGTCATCAGACATAACTGATGAGGAAGTTGCAGAGCCAAGACTTCTACCAAACACAGACTTGTAATGACTGACATCAGATCTGTCCCATGATTCATCCAATGAAAATGAAAGCTTCTTAGAAATAGTGTCCGTTTTATTTGATATTCCTCCACCTTTAAGAATTTTTTTCTTTTCTTTCTTGTCATTGGTTACATCTACACCTCCCTTAAACCCCTTCTCCTTAAGTCTTCCCTTTATCCGTCTTGGCTTGCTTCCCAAAGGTTGGAACACGCCAGCAAGACTTGCGGAGATGTAATTGTTCATGTCTCTGAGAGAGATGGAGCCAGAAGGCTTCTGGCGTGATAGCAGACCAGTGTGTGCTGTGATATGGTGGAGAACATCATCATTGCTGAAGAGTAACACTCCATCTGCATGACTGAAGGAGAAAGGAAAAGTCAAGAGTAATTCTTTCTGAATGGGAACAGAACACCACTTTGAATTCTCTTCAGAGGAGATAAGTGACCCAATAAGCTAACAATCCTAGTTTATACATGTACACTAAGCAGTGATAGGCTAATGGTCTAATTAAGAAAAGGTCACTTAAAGATTATTTTAAGTCTGTATATGAGCCAATTGGCCCACTAGGCTGGCACTCATCTCTGGGTTCTGTAGCATTAAGCAACTAGGAGTATCTCTAACCACCCCCCCCCCCCCCCCCTTCCACCCCCCTCCATCTTGGATGGGATGCCTGTCCATTGCAGGGTCACCCCTACCATTTAAATTTGCGGCTATCCATTGAAGCACTGTAAGAGTAAAGTGTCTTTCTTACTCAAAAACATGACACAGTGTCCCTAGCCAGGGCTCAAACCCAGACAGCTCAATCCAGTGTCAAGCGCACTAACCATGAAGCCACTGTGACCCCAACAGTTTTCTTCTATTGATTTACAACTGAGATATTCTTTTCCTTATAGCTTCATCGGGAAGAATTCCCTGTCCTCAAAATTTTGCCAGGTTTATTCTATCTGATCTACTGTACAATCCCATTTGTTTTTAAACCACTAGGAAAAGGATGAAAAGAATCTAATTTTCTTGACCAAGTGTTAATCAATACGTTATTAGCAAGGAATTGGTAAAAGTTACTATTACAAAGAGAACAGACTACTCTTGCTTTGGATTCACTTCCATTTTACACAAGAAAGCCATCTGAGATTTGAACTACAAAAATTTATACAGATCACCCACCACTACTGAGAAAAATGTAGCATCTTTATATTACTCTAACTTGGTTTTAATATTTTGTACACAAGTAAAAAGCAATCGTGAACACAACATAGATCTCTAGAGCTACAAATGCATGCCATCACTATCATGGGAATTTTTCAGCCCTGATCTCAGACTTCCATCTTGTATTAACATTTAGAAAATAGCCCAAAGATAATAAGCCCACTGATTGGTTAACAATTATATTTCTCTAACTTGATAGAAACATAGAACTAACATAAGTGGTGGCATAATGATGGTGCAAACAAAGAGAATTTACATTTTGACTATCAAAGTAAATGAGTTGTTTCCTTATTTTCTCATCACAGAATTTTCTAAAAGAAATATTAACCCTCTAAACGAAAGGCGAAGAAACAAAATACAACAATAAAGTCTGGGGTAAACGGGGAAGGGCTCGGAAGTGATCCCTTCCATTTAATAGAAATTTTTCCCAAGGGAGGAACGACCTAACTCCAGACGAAAAACAGAGAAAGGAAGAAAATCTAAACAAACAAAGCCAGCTGACTAACTGCTTGCATTCTGTCTTTAACTGGGATGTGAATATAAGATCTATAAGCATCTGACTGCCAGTCTCCTAAGCGTTTGATAAGTTCTGCTGGGATTTGAGCTTGAAAGGCCAGAGTGGCCCCGCCTGATCGAAAACTATGTCCGCTAAATTTAGATGGATCCAAGTTCATCGTAATTGCCAATAATTTAAGTAGGGAGTTAAACTTTCCATACGTCAGAGGGAGCAGGCCTCCCTTGGTTGAAGCTGGGATGACAAAGGCTGGGCCTGATAAGGAGGCTGGTACTAAGCTGAAAGCACGCTTGAGAGCTGTATAAGGGCAGAGTGGGTGCTGGGCAACGAGTGGTAAAGGAATAGTCAAAATGCGCTGGCTAAATTGGATTGTTTTTGACCATCTGTTGATAATGATGGCCCAGTCTGTAAAGAAGAGGATGTCTCCTCGACGCAGATGCTTTGCTGGGTTGAAATGTGTTAATCCTCTGCATAGCAAGTTAGCTTTACGTAGGAGGCCGAAGAAAGCCACCAGACAGACTGCCCAAAATGTTGCGTGCAAAGGATCACCTAAGTTTAAGTGATTCTTGAAGGCTAACAGGATCTGAGGCGTAATTGGTTTCTTTTGGGATACTGATAAACCTTTTATACATTTAATTCCCCGAAGTATAGTTGCCAGCTGAAAATTGTTTTTGGTTGGGTCTGCAAGTCCATGTTCAAGATGTAGGATGCGAACTGCATTCAAATAGGCTGGGATGGAGGATGCTGAAAGTGATCTTGCTAGGAAGACTGCGTAGCGGTTAAGGGTTGATACTGATGCTGGGATAGGCTGGTAATCATAGTATACACAAAAGGAGAGGTGTGAGTGCATTTGACTCATATAGGTGGACTTGGTAGTAGGGGCATATACCTGACGCCGGAAATTGATGACTTTGTGGTCAAGTTGCTGCTGATCCTTTGTATCTAAGGAGTGCAAGAGACAATGATGACATGTGAGATTCTAAATCATATGATACAGGGGATTCGGAGAGCCATGCGTGGAACGTTGGCCAGTAGTGTACATTGTCAAGGCGTGAAACTCTACCTGCTAGGGTATTGGTTGTTCCTGGAATGTGTTTGACTAACAGGCTGAAATTGTAATGCTCCTTAAACCAAAACACAGAACGAATCCAGTCCATTGTTACTGGGCAACAGGTTGAACCTGGCTGTCCAACTTGACGACCACTTGATAACCTGACCAAAAGGGTGCCCAACGATGGGCTGCCAAAACGATTGTGAATGTCTCTTTGTAATTGATGTGCAGAGAGCAGAGAGCTGGGTAGTCTAAGGCCCAGTTAACGTACATCCAGTCAGTTTCCCATACGCACCCCCCACCAGACAGGGAAGCATCCGTAAGCACTGCTGTAGGAAGTTCTGGGGTTGCTGAGGGTAACAATGTTTTACAGTTGTGTGCAGGCAAGAGGGAGGTCCACCACAGGAGGTCAGCTCTAGCGCATAAGTTTAAATAAACACGGTGATACGGGCGTTTAACAGCATTTGCCAAGGTGATAAGACCCCTGAGAAACGTGTGGCCCCCTCGAACAACAGGTGCTGTCCAATTGAGCTTGCCAATGAGTCGTTGGAGGTGAAGCTTGGAGCATTTATGTTTTGAACTGGTTTCCTTGAGAACGAATAACAACTCAGATACACGATCTTCTGGTAGGCAGAGTTCACACTTAAAAGCGTCAATTTCAACTCCCAGAAAAACCAGACATTGGGCTGGGAAGACAACTTTTGTCCAGTTGACAGTGAAGCCAAGAGACTCTAGTAAGTTTAGTAGAATGTCAAAAGCTGCTTTGCACTGAAGCTGAGTTGGTTCAATGATGAGGAAGTCGTCCAGGTACGCCTACACAGTATACCCTCTTCGGGCCATCACTCAACAGACTGATTGTGTGAGACGATGAAAAATCATTGGTGAGGCCCTGGCTCCAAAGGGGAGTCACTTATCATAGAGGTAGGTTGAATGTTTAGAGTCCTTGAAACACCAAGACATCCCTGTAACTCGCCAGCTGTCAGGGTGAATACCAACACTTCTGTAAGCGTGTTTTAAGCCAACTTTTGCCAACCAACAGCCTGGTTGAAAGAGGTTTGCTGCATCATCAACAGTAACATACTTGTAATGTTCTAAATCCATGTATGAGTTGGCATTTGCCATTAAGGGTCGGCTGTAATCCATGATTATCCGTAATTCATTTGAGTCCTTTTTAGGTACGGCCCCAAGTGCATTAACGATTATGGGCATGTGGGACTTGTCTGCTACAGCAAAATGGTCTTCTTGAAGACCCTTAACCAGTTGCGCTTCAATTTGATCTTTAGCTCCAGGTTGTAGAGCAGATTTATTGTTGTGTGTAAAGGCATGTGAGACCGTTGAATCAGGAGGGAGTAGCTGAAATCCATTTCTAACACCATCTAGAATAAATTTCATGTCTGGGTCATTTGATAGTTCTGCTGCCCTGGTCCCAAAAATTAAGTCTGTGGAGACCTTGGCTGCTTGGGGCTGCTGCATAGATTCCAAAAAGGCCCCTGCTTTAATAGGTAAACTTTCCCCACACTCTGCGGGACAGCATGTCATTAAGGCGGGATCAGTCCCTGCATGTAACAATGTGGTCAAGATATCTCCTGCTAGTTCTGCCGTTAAAGTACAATTTGGAGAGATCTCTGCAGTGTGGGTTCAGTATTGGGGGTCTTGAGCAGTAGTAGACTGGTGTTGCCATTGTGGGTGGGTTCCCATACATTGTGGTTTGATGCAAACATGATCATATCTACAGGAGGAGCCAAAGCGGCAACCTTCACGCCGTTGGAATTCAAAGCAAACCTGCTTCCCTGTTGCTTGGTTTATAACTGGACGGGACGCTTTGCGAAGAGGTGGACGTGTAGATGTGGGAGTCGATGGATCTGGTCTGTGAAGCGTTTGATGGGATATGAATTGGCTGTCAGATCCCCATTTACAGCTTGTGGCAAATTGCATTTTGTGGTACAAATCATCATACTGCATCCTTTTTGGCAAAGGGTAACACTTCGCTAGTTCAGAAATGTTTGAACTGGACACAATATAATCGAGAATTTCCTAGGTGGACAAAAGAAGCCCATCTTTCATGAGAGTATGCATAATGCGAAAGTTAGCGGCTGACCACTGTGGGAATGAAATTTTGTCAATGGATAGCTTCTTTTCTTGAGAGGATTTTAACACAATTCTAGCATCACCAGAGGTTCCAAGCACGGTCTCCTTATCCTCCTGCAGAACTATGGGGAGGGAACTAATGAAATCAGGTATAAGTAAAGGACGTTTACCTCTTGAAATAGTGGGCTCTAACAGCTGTTGAGCTGGATCCTGCTCCTCTTCAGTTAAACCCAGCAAAACTGGATCTCCCAAAGAGTCCATGAGAGATTTAAGCTCCGATTGAACGGTAGGATCTTGCTGAAGGCTTTTTAAGGTTGGTTTTGCGATAGGATTGGGGGCACTGGGCTGCGCTGAATCTTGCTGTAGCTTCAACAGCTCGAGTTTGGTATGAGTGAGGTCCAATTCTAGCTTCAAGTTCTGGTTTTGAAGATCTTCTACCACTCTCTCTTGCTCTACAGTGGACTGCTCTGCTTTAAATTTTGTCGGAGAGAGGTCTTTGATCATGGACTTGACCTGACTCAGTTCATGTTCAACCGCTTCGCTCATCTGTTGCGGTGTTGATTCTGCTATTAAGCCGTCGATGTCGAAATCTTTCAGTTTAAGCGGAGGTTTTGTTCTCCTGCTGCTCTTTCTAGAAGCCATAGTGTAAACATCAAGATACGTACTGTAAAGAAGAATTCTGGAAAGAAACTTGCGTTGAGTGAAGCTACACTGTGCACAAGCACATGGTGAATGAAGTACGTAGAGCGCATGTCAGAGAAAACTAGTACCAGTCCTCTCCCCCTTCCTCCAGAGTTAAATACAAATAAATGTAATTATTTTAGACGAAAACATGTTCTCCGTGTTTCTGAGTTATAGAAACCCTTGTGAAAGTTTGGGAGAACTCAAAACAATGGGGAGCATTTCTCCTTTTCCCAAACTTCCACTCGTAATTCTATAACTTGACAGAAACACGGTACATGTTTTCTCTTTCTTAATTGGCAAGAATCTGTTTTATCAGACCAATGTACTCACCGCTGTAAGGATGACAAACTGAGAAGTGAGTTGTAATGTTGCAGTGGACTGTCACCAGATGAGTGAGGTGATACAGCAACAGACATGACATGAGCCAAGGGATATGTGTCCCTTATTCTCTCAACCAGGCATGATCCCAAACCAGAGCCAGTACCACCAGTGAGACTATGGATCACAATAGTGCCTTGTGGAGAAAACAACAGATACATGTATTTAGGAAGATGTTACTGGGTGCAGTGTGGAAGTGCAGTAGCCTTACGGTTAGTGCGCTTGCCTCCGCATCGAGTGGTCCGGATTCAAGCCATGACTGGGGAATGTTTTTATGTTATTGCAAAAGACACCTCACTCTCACAGTGCCCCTCTCCAACCTGGTGTATAAATGGGTACCCGCAAACTTGATGCTGGGAGACACCCTACAATGGACAAGAATTGCAACCAGGGGAGAGTACAATACTCCTAGTTGCTTCATGCAACAGAAACAGGAATAAGCTCCAGCCTGATGGGTCACTTGGCTCATATGAAGACTTTACCTACCTACAGAAGGCACATAATGACACTTGAAAGAATTTATTTGAAAAAGAATAATTATATGAAATTCATTTATTTGAATTGCAAAAGAACAAGATTAAATCAGAAGAAAGACCGCATTATGGGTCATGGGTTCAAATCCTGCTCAAGCCTGAACATTTTATTATCAGCTGTTGATATTTACCCAAACTCGCAAGAATACCTGCATATAAACTTTTCCTCTTGCTTAGTAACAGATGAATAATTTTACATTTAAAGTTCTGGTTGAATCTCTTGGTTCACAGCCAAAACTCTCACAACAAAGGTAACCATAATAATAAAACATTAAAAACTGAATAATTGGATAATGCAATTCAAGATGTTTTCATTGCCTTAGCAATCATGCTATATGAGCCATTATACCATGCTCTAGAAATATGCTAAGCATATGTGTAATTTTCTAGGGCATTTTTATTTTTATTTTACTCTAGTTTTCTATATCAAGGGGGCATTTTTGTAATACAATTATTTCACCCACACATGTTGGACTTGAGATGATTATAGCCCACTCAGCGCGACACATCTCATTGGCTATCTAACATCTCATATCCAACTCGCGCTTGTGGAATAAAAGTTGAACAAACTTTGCATGGGTTTCTACAGTTCAAAAAGGAAAATGCAGTACTACACCATGAGATTTTATCACTGTAATCTCCTTTAAATTTATTGCTGATGAAAAGCCCATTAATTGTAGCCTGCATAGCAAACATAAAATGGGAGAGAGAGGAAGAACTCTTGCCCCAGCCCTCCTCCATCCACTTCTATCCCTTCCCCATTAACACCTGTACCATAGACATACTCTCTCCTAGAGTATAAATGAGTACCAACTTGATCTTAGACCACTTGTAACAAAATTGGGGGGGGGGGGAACCTGCCATGGACAAGCATCCCATCTAGGGGTTAGAGCAACAGTCTCTTAGTTGCTTCGCACTCTCAAAACAAAGATAATCACCAGCCTGGCCTGATAACCAATCTGTAGATTTGAAGAACGACTTTAGCCTTCACCCAACTGCGGTGCATACAAAAATTCAGTCGCTTACCAGCATAGTTATCACACCTTTCTACTTCTTTTCTCACAGTTTCCATGGCCCTGTGTAACAAGGATGTTTCTTCTGTTTCTCCACTCAGGCCATGATAACCTAATGCCCAGTTATTTCCTCTTCCTCGCTGACCTGAGATCATATTTCCTTCCCTATACAATCTTCCTGATCTTGTGTCTTCGCGATAATTATGGTTAATGACCTTGGTTTCGCTGTCCACACAGACACATCTTAGTTTGCCATCCCTGTGGCTAAGTGGGTGGGTGTCACTCTTGTCAATCAAGCTCATTAGTTCATGTCCTACTTGATTACCACACTGCCCAACAAGAAGAATGATCGATGACATGGCGTGTAATTAAGAGGTTTGCGATCCTATGCGCTGTTCTTTTCAGGTTCCACAGACAAGATCTTACAAGAAAGCGCAGTTATAAATGACGCTTTACATCTTGGACTCTTAACATTACTGTGTCAATCGACTGGAATATCGCATCTCGTTTTTGTTCAACCGATTGAAAGCTCTTTTTCAATTTCCGCAAGCCTAACAATCATTTTCTCCCGCCATCCCGCCATCTTTATTTCATACCGAGCAAGGGACTGGGCCGACTTAGATATTACCTTATTTGGATATGGCATCCGCAAAACGTCTTTTTTTGGCCTGCGGTTTCTCATTTGGGGGAAAAACAGAAAATTCTGCAACTTTGTAACCTGTTTGTGTCTTTTCCGTTCATCTTTACGTTGAAAAAGAGCGGCGCAATGGCGGAAAAAACGCCTCACTTTAATGCAATTTTAAGTAGAGTTCGAGGAAAACTAAGATCTGAGAATGTAAAGCTTTGGCTTCCTCCGTACACCTCATCAAACGATCAACCCGGATATTACCCGGAGGTAACTTATACAAGCGTCAACTTAAAATTAATTGATTCTAAGCGTAGAAGTATTTATTTTATAAGCCATTCTCACGCCTTTCCTTACGCAAACTGGAGATATATTCTCAGTAGCAAGTTGTAACAAATAGATCCAGTATAGAGGAATTCCCTTCTGCTTACAATGTAGGTAAATAATCTCTAAGGTTTAATATGAGCTAAGCTTATAGAGCATAGTGAAGCCTCTGTTAGCTTTGTTAACAACAAATTCATGTGTGGGTTATTTTATCATTTATAAAAGGCCTGCAAAACGTACACATGTGAGTTTCCAGTCCTTGACCCGTATGTATTGTGGACATTTGCATTCATTTGTTACAACAGTACTGTACCTTTGTACTGTTGTACCTTTGTACTGTTGTACCTTTGTACAACTGCATGATTTGTTCAAGTCCCTAAAACCCACACAAAAAATCAGTGCTATGTATCGCTGAGTTGCCAAGTTATTTAGGGCCAGGCACATTGCAGAATGGTAGAAGGATTCGATAATGCTGACAACATCAATGTGAACATCAACGATGATGATGATGATGGCTGCTCACACACATTCCCTTTCAATTAATATTGATTTATCATACCATCTTACAGCCCTGCTGATGCAATCACACACAGCAAAAATAAGAAAGAAAAACATGATGTGAGCATACATATGTAGGGGTAGAAAAGTTGGTATGAGCTTGTCTGGTTAAATGCTCTCTGACCCATGTGCATTGAACAATTCATTCATGGAATTCAGAACATTCACCAACACAGTGTCAAAACTTTGCAACAAAATCAAGCACAATAACAGCGCTGTGTTGAAAATCTTATTGACTGAGCTAGTTCAGGCTAGGGAGGAAATATTTAGGGATATGTCATAGCCTTGGACAAGATATTTTTCTTTCAGTACTACACAGGCAATGCATGTCACTGTTTATATGGAACTCTTTTCAAGTTGCAAAGATTTCTATTTTGGGGGTCAACCCTTTATCTAATTACTGAATTGTAGTATTGATATATAAAAATTAATAGTCAATTTTTTACTAATATTTCACAGGAATTAATCAATCGATACTCGGCAGAATTGAATGCATCTGCTGAAGAAATTTCAGAAGCAATGGAGCAGCTGAGAGTTCATGCTGTTACAAAACTGCAAACAGAGCAAAGATTTACCAATTCAGGGATTGCAACCATCAAAGTTCATGTTACCGGTAGTATTCCACTGGGAATTAACAGCAGGTTACAAATTCAAATTGGTTTGCATGTAAATGGAGCAGATTTTAGAAGAAGGTATTAAATTTGAATTTCAGTAAGTCCAATCCAATATCCTGTCTTAAAACCCACCCCTGCCTCCAGACTACAAAGAATTCCGGAATTAACAATTATTCAGCGAAGTGGAGGTAAATATCCATCACTTTCACCGACACTGAGGTGAATAATTGTTTTAGTATATACATGTACCACACAAGCTGAATAATTAGCGGACCAAAATGTTATATTTTTATGTGTGACAAGCGGTTGGAAATTTTAAAATCTCTCGTGCCCGCTGCACGGAGGTGAATAGTACTTGCTAATCACCTCCGAGTTAACCAATCAGAGTGCATGAAAAGTACTATTCACTTATGTGGTAAATACTAACATTGCATAGTCTTGGCGCATGTGGTTACAGTACAGTACTTTGAAACTGAAGGAGAGGCTGAATTTTTTATGGTTAAATATTGCAGGAGTTTCATTTGTGTCTCATAGTATCAAGAATTTTGGATTTTGTTCTTTTTTGTTTTTTCGTTTTTTTAGCCTTAGTAAAGAAACTGGTCTGGACCCTGAGAAAATGAAACTTATTTGCAAAGGACACGTTATAGAAGATGGTATGTACCAGCCAGGGGAGGTGGCTATTGTAGAGAGGTTAAATTAAGAGTGGATGTGTGAGCCGTTGGCTGGGAAATAAGAAAGTGGCCAATGTAGAGACTTGCTGTTGTGGGGAGGTGCCCATTAGTGGTGGCTCAACTGTACCTCATGGGAGGCGCAGTGGCCTCATGGTTAGTGCGCTTGACTCTGGATTGAGTGGTCCGGGTTCGAGCCCTGGCCGGGGACATTGAGTTGTGTTCTTGGGCAATACACTACTCTCACAGTGCCTCTTTCCACCCAGGTGTATAAATGGGTACCGGCAAATTTAATGCTGGGGGTAACCCTGAGATGGACTGGCATCCCATCCAGGGGGGAGCAGGAATACTTCTAGTTGCTTCATGTTACAGAAACCAGGATAAGCTCCAGCCTGATGGGCCACTTGGCTTGTATGCAGACTTAACCAACTGTACCTCACAACAATGGCTTTCTCTTGGAAATTCCAGAAAATACAGACCCATTCGCCCTTGGAAATTTCAGGGAATCTAAAACCAGAAGAAAGCACCCCAGGATAAGAACTCAATGATAATTTAGGCACTTTCGCCTAAATGGAATTTAACCTTGAGGCCTCATGTCTATGATTTTTTTTTTATCCTTAATCAGACAAATCGCTAGAGAGCCAAAATGTAAAGAATAATGCCCAGATTATGGTGCTACTATTATCACAGTCAAGTGCAGAGACTCAGCGTCTACAGAATGAAGAAGACGAAACAAAAGCTAGTGTTTCAAGAACAAGACAAGCTGCTGAAGCATTGTCAAATAGAAAAGACAGTGAGTGTGTTTGGTGTTGTTCTTAGATTAGAATAGAGTGCTTTATCGTATACGGCCTAATACCCTCAGGGGGTTGTGGTTAAAAGAGCAGAAAAAGAGCTTTATCATGTAGGTTTAAAATTAAGAGATGAAGCCAAAGTGAACCTTAGTTCTCCCTACTGAATTCACAACAGTTAGTCTTTTTGAATGGGTTATTTTTAATTTTGGAAAATTTGTACAGTCATGTATCTCTAATGATGAATTTTCCAAGTCACTACATGTGTATATTAAAATAAATTATTACTTGTTCCAATGTTCTTTTTGACAAGATCAATGTAATCTCTAAAACTGATTGATCTTGGTAATAATTCAGATTTGATTCCAGTCCTTGTTTGCTTCAATAGTCGCTAGTAGCTACAGATATATAGTTTTTATATAAACAGATATTTTTTTTTAATTTCATAATATCAGATTTCAAAGATGACAGATTTTTCCTGGAGATCAGTGATCAAGAGGGTAAACCAGTCAAGTTACCAGATAGTGAAAGAAAGGTAAAAGAATGAATCCAGCTAATTGTCGTCATATCATTATAATAACAGAGCTGTTTATGATGATTGGCAAGTGACGGCATGAATCCACTACTGGGGCAAATCTAGGGGGTTTTGGGGGTTTGGTCAAACTCCCTAATGTAAAAAAATGGGACATCAAAACATGTTGACTTCGCCTCAGAATGCCAGAAATCCCATTTCCAAGGACCTCGATTTTAAAATTTTCTGGGGGAGGATGCCCCCACACCCATCTACAGGGGACTGCCTTTGACAGTCCATATCTCCCCCTTCTTTAAAATCCTGTATCCACCCCAGCACTGGCCTAACGGGGATGGAAATCCACTAGCCCCGACTTTTGGACAGGACTTTCTTTGCACGCTGCCACTTGGTAGATGAAATACCATTAACAGTCCATCAAATAATGCTTGTTACTCCAAATTAAAGCAATCTGTCAGATTTCCTTTAGTCAATAGTGCACCAATTACTATGCTCCCCACTCCCCCTCCTCCCCTCCCCCTCTCTCTCTATCAAGTACACTCCTAGGTGAAGAGAGAGAGAGACAGTCTGAGAGGAAGAAACTATAGAAAAGCTTTTTGCGAGACTATCTTTATGTTTATTTTTGTTTCTAATCTTTAGGCTTTAACCCTGGCACTTACCTTACATGAAAAAGGAAGAACAGTACTGAATAAAAGAAATTATGCTGAGGCGCTTTTATTACTCCTCGAGGCAGAAAAGGAATTCAGGTGGGTACTGGTTAAAGAAATTCAGCACATGGAGTTCAGAGCCACCTTAAATTTTCAAAAATGTAAGGTGACCCTGAACCCAATGTACAGAATCTTTTTAAACTTTTCTTAAAGTTGCATCTTATCCTGGTTATCAAAATTTAATGATAAAGAAGGGTTTCACCTTGCTGTTTTTAAAATATAAGTATTTAAAGCTAAAATGAAGGGTGTTTTTAGCAGGTCATACTATTACTATGATAACCTATTGTGTCACGAAAATGATAACAACTTGCTCACCAATGATTGGACAGTTTTTTTGTAATGACCCATCACAGTTTATGTCTTGGAAAGTACTGGAAACTGTTTTTAGCCACCTTAATCCAAGTATAAACCAAGCTTATAATTGCTTTGAAGCATTCTAAACATAGTTTAACATATTTTCAAAGAGAAGATGAAACTCAATTCAGACATGTGAGTCGTAGATCTAGAGTGGCCATAAGAAATAAATATTGCTTTCTTGGTTAACTCAAATCAAGTCTGAGTGACCAACTGAAGACTGTTTGGATTCAGTTAAGTTGGTAAGGGTTAAGTTTTGGGAATGGAGAACTAAAAATTAAATAAATAAATTATAATATTTAGAGAGAAAGCCACATCAGCCCTATCTGGTTTTTGTGTGGGTCCTTTATCCTGATTGAATTGGAATTTGGAAATATTTGATTTTCAGCGGGGGCAGAAAACCAGAGAACCCAGAGAAAAACACTCGGAACAAGGCAAAAACCAACCTTACAACAAACTCAACCTGCATATGGCACTGGGCCAGTATCAAACCTGAGCCACATTGGTGGGAGATGAGCACTCTCACCACTGTGCCATCCCTGCTCCCCAACTCTGAGTCTTGGTTCTTGTAACTAGCCAATGTTGATTGTAACTTGTATATGGCCTGTCCTGTATGTGTATGGTAGTTAAAAGTTGGCCACTAATGTTTGTCATTTTTGTTTTCTATATGAAGTCATTGCAGGGCGCAGATTCTAAGTGCTGTTGATAATTACGGAATTCTGTGCTTGGACATTGTCTGGTGCTACTTTTGGCTTAAGAGTATTGTTGATTTACCAAATGCAGGTATTCTAAATTTATTTAATATTTATTAAAAGTAACCTGAAATTATTTTATTTGATGTTCAACAAACATTATGTTATTGCACTCAGTTTTGTGCAATTAAGTGACTCTGCAAATTATCACATTGAAGTTTTCTTAAAATTAATTATTCTGACTCCTCTTTTCATTAATCTTACCTCAGGTCTACTATCAGTTTGTTAATAAGTTAGATTTTGTACCTTAGCTTTCAGTTTGATTATGTTTAAGAAATAGAAAACGTTTAGTACTGTTTTTCTATCGAGTTAAAGAAACACAAGTAGAAGTCTGAGAGAACAATGCTGTGGGAACACTAGCCGACAAGGGAGTGTTTCCACGGCTTTTTTGAGTTCTCCCAAACTTCCTCAAGTGTTTCTAAAATCTATAAGTCAATATAAACACGGAGAACATGTTTCCCATTTCTTTAAGAAAAAGAAAACAACTTGTTTACTTTGGTCATCAAAATGTAACTTCTCTGCTTGCATCATCATTACGTCAACAGTTCATGTTAGTTCTGTGTTTCTATGGCGTTATAGAAACATGACTTTAAACCAATCCATTGGTGTAATTTCTAATATAATTTTATCAACGATTTCATAATTATTGTACTTAATTCAAGGTGCAATAATTCTGAGGTGCAATTAGAGACAACTGACATCTCAGGCCAAACTGTTTTGTGGAAAGATAATTACACATGATTGTTTCCCATTGATGATAAAACTGTCAATGGTGTTTCACTTTCTTTGCCACTGGTTCAGTTGTCTCTCAATTCTTATCACAATAAGTTTTTAACTGAACAAAACTGGCATGTAGCATACCCTGTGCATGTAGTACTTGTACATGTAAACTACAGGTACATGTAGGTTTGTTCAGGTGTTAATAAGTTATACCAGTAAGTAGCCACTGTTCTACAATGCAAGCACATGGAACTTTAAAGCATTTAAAGCGTTGGCATTGCAGCTACGCCATTACAAAGGTGAATGGCAAACATGTCAAGTTAGTTAAACTATGTTACTTATACTAGCTGAGGAAGGGTCTATGAATATAACAAGGCAGTCAATTCTAGAATTTGAACTACTTTTGTCTACTTATATTTTTACCTTTATCAGTCACCCTAAGCTTGATGGTTTTTGTTTTAGAGGAAAAATTGCAAAAATGTAAAGAATGTTTTCAAAGAAGCTATGGACAAAATCTGGAAAGACTGACAAGTGTTAGAGTACGTATTTATTAACTAGCTCATAAACGTATTCATTTTGTCATTAATAGAACCTTTAAATTTAAATGGATTGAGCTTAATTTTTACAACAGTCATGTAATTTCCTCATTAAATTTTGAATTTTAATTCAAAGTGGTCTATAAAGCCTGTGCCAAAAAAGGAAGATGAAAGGAACTTTCTCCATATTACATTGAATATAACAGGATTTGAATATGAATAAATGTAAATGTAATTGTAAATGTAAAAAAAAATGTAAATAGAAATGTAAATAGGACTGCAATGCATGCAGAGACAATGATATTTTATCTTGTACCAGAGGTCCACTATGCAGAATTAGATAATAACAATGTTTTTATTATTATTATTATTGTTGTTGTTGTTGTTGTTGTTGTTGTTGTTGTTGTCAATGGTAGAAGCTATTGATAACCAAATTGAGGAGAAACACTAACATCTGGTATGTTTTGACTGCCATTGACTCATCAAATCTAGACTGAGCTGGCAATGTTTGATAGTTACTTGTAGTCTTTGAATTTCATTGCTTGTGTTCATTTTTCTGTCAGGGTGGTAGTGGGGGTGAGCTGGCCCTTTTTGTTCGACTCCATGTCCTTGAGGCAGTTTGTGCTTATCACAAAGGAGATGTGTTTAGTACTGCAAACTGTTTGGATAAGGTACAGCACTGAGAAATATTTAGGAGAAAAAAACAGAAGGGACCAGAATCCAATTGTTATTTGGGGAGTGGAGGGAAGGGTGGGGGGTCTCCCATTTAAAAAGGGCAGGGGTGCTTATTACCTTATAGGGGTTAAAAAAGCAGTTTTGTTGCCTCTATATGTAAGTGTTTTCAGCCTAAAAAGGTCCACAGCAGGAGCTTTTGTGATACCTTTTAGGGTATCAAGCCAATTTAAAAGAATATGGTATGAGATATTGTGTTATTTTAGAATTGGTACCTCTCAGGGATGAAAGAAATTTCAAGCCACGCCCACAAAAACAGGATCTTGGTACCTCGCAGGGGTTCTTTTCAAAATTTCCAAGGAGCACCACTGTCGTTTTTATGTTGGAGTCCTCTCCCTCCCCCCCCCCCCCCCTCCCCCACTGATTCATAATCCTGTTGAATAATTTGATGAGTGGTGGACACTGGCCTGTCAAATGTCACAGACCAAGATATTATTTTAAAATGTGAGTTTCATTCATGATAACAACTTCCTGCTTGCTTTAAAAATATACCCTGAAAATACAGTTGAACATCTGCAGATAGATACCCAGATACCTCCTGTTAGTGAACACTAAACTGCAGTCCTGATGATTTCCTCACTTAAATGCTCCAATTGTGAACTCCCACATTAAGCAAATTAAATTACAGCATCAAGAGATGTAGTCTTCTTCACAGCCATTACTTGAAGAGGCGCGGTAGCCTTATGTTTAATGTGCTCACCTCCAGATAAAGCAGTCCAGGGTCGAGCTCTGGCCAGGATCATTATGTTGTGTTCTTTTGGAAAGATACTTAACTCGCACAGTGCCTCTCTCCACCCAGGTATAAAAATGGGCACCAGCGAACTTAACGCTGGGGGTAACCCTTTGACGGACTTACATCCCATCCAGGGGGAGTAGAAATACTCCTGGTTGCTTCATGCAACCAAAACCGGGATAAGCAAGAGCCTAATGGACCACTTGGCTGGTCTACAGACTTAACCCTTAGTTAACAGCCATTACATGGGTCACCATGCAAAGCTTCTCCAGAAGCATTGTGAGATGCCCCAAATAACAAGTCTAAGGAGACTACAAGATGTACCCTGTATGCTCTGTGCTGATTTGGACTTTACGTTATTATTACATCATTCAATACATTGCAGGCTGAGCTTGTGAAAGGAAAATTACACATTGACCAAGATCAACTAAATCAGTGTAAGTTTGTTAAGGTCCCACCATTCGTTCATTCGTTCACTAATCTGATGTTCAGGCAACATTTCAGTAAATTTACACAAAGATATTTAAACTTAGATGATTATGCTATAAGTTCCTAATAAGCGTTCATTTTCATAGCCTGTTGACAGTCCTCTATCATCTCGTATTATGAATCGATCGTTGAACGTGCGGGTAGAATCACGAGAGAATGGGACGCCTGTGCAAAATGGGGGACCTGATGGGGTAGAGGACGGGGACTAAGATAATTCCCTCGTGCTTCGCGCTCGCTTTTTCCTTCGCGTGCGCTGAAAAATAGAGAGGCTGTGAACAGCCTATCAGTTTCATGTCAAGAGAGATTTTGGAAAATGCTAGTCGTCTTACTTTTGTTCCACAAACAATCATTTCAGCCAGTTCCCTGTGCCAAATCATAGTCACCCATTGGTTTTGTTTCATATAATGAGTCACTGTTCTGTATTTGCAGTATTGATCATGGGGTTTTCTGAGTCTGAGGCCCGTCTTGGTCTACGAGCTTGCCAGGGAGATACAACTTCAGCTGTTGATTACATTACACAGAAAAGACAGGTGAATAAAAAAAACCAGGACCTGTTAGTGCAGCCACACTTTAATTAATTTTCGACGTGGAGTCGTTAACGAAATAATCGCTATTGCAAATTTGGAGAACAGACGTTCCGGGTGTTAGACCTCAGAGGAAGATGACTTTCTGAAACCCTTTATCATCCTGGAAATGTCTTTGTCATGGTTTCTTCTTGTTAATCACAGGAGAAAAAAGAGAGAAGAGAGAAAGAGAAAAAGGATAGAACGAGAAAAAAACTGGAGAGAAAACTGGGAAAGACTGGAACAGGGGAATGGTAGGCACTCATTTAATCACGTACAACACATACCATATCAGTACAAACTGGGCCTTTTCACTGTCGAGTTTTATATGTGGTGGACAGGTTAGCGATTTTGGAGTTTATTGTCTTCAGAAATTATTCCTTGGAAGTGATATGTCATCATTTTATATCAGTCTTTGCGGGTTTAGAGTATTATGTCTTTGTCTGAAGTGAACGTACTTACGAAGTTTAGTTAATGAGGTTACTTGACTAACACGTTTGGGCCACAATGTACGTTGGATCTTGATAGTACAGGCTATGTTTATCGTTTGAAATATTGTTAAGCCCTGTCCAACCGGGAAATGTTTGGCGACCAAGCTTTTTTTTTTTTCTTTTTCTTTTTTTTTTTTTTTTTTCAGGGTCAATGTGGATGCTTATAACTCTCTTGTCGAGATGGGTTTTTCCAAACATATGGCGGCAGCATCCTTGAGACAAGCAAATAATGATATCAATAACGCACTGCAGGTAAATAATTAAGAATATCGTGCCATAAAGACTGCAAACAGTGAATACATGTAGACCGTATTCAGAACCCTGTTAATCGGGTCGTTCCAACAGTTCAACTTTGCTCAAGTTTTCAATTTTTCAGACATTTGAATCTCTCGCACATAAACTTGTCTCTTTGTTAGGGACCTTATTAATCTGATAACGCAGTTTCGCTTTTTTTTTCGCTATTTTCCAGCCAATTTGTTAAGTGTAAGACCTTAGAATTATGATTAAAAGCTGCCAATCCTATGTTAAATCTAAGAGTTATTGGGGACATGGAAGAGTGTCGGTATTCCTGCGAAATTGAGGAGGAAGATTGGCTCCAGAAATGAAAATACTTTTAAATGGGCTTATGGTGTCGAAAGTACCTTATTCAATAGACCGATGGCACTGAATCTGATATTGATAATCGGCTCATTTTTTTGACTTAAAAACACTGTAAAGGTAAAATGGTTTCGAAGCTGAGTCAAAACAGTTTTGAAAAATGAGAATTGTTGGCAAAAAATATTTATTGTGATAGCTAAATTTTTGGCCACTTTCTGTGGCAACGTTGTTCCCAGGCCTTCTCTTCTTTCCGCTCTGGTAGGGCATAGATTATCTTAGATTATCATACCTTATCTTTGGCTTAATATTAATATTGCTAATTACTAAATTTTAAACTGATAACAGACTCTTCAAGATCATCCAGGTCTTCTTAGTATCCCTGACATAAGGTAAGGTGAAAAAAAAAAAAGAGAAATTGCACAAGGACATTGACATAGAAGTGTACTTACACAGCCCACAATGCGACAGACACAGAACTCTTTTTTAGATTGTCTAAGCTGTCAATAATCCTTGCTCTCCACCACTAAGCACTTTAGATCTGTTCAGTCCATTGCCTGGGGGTCCAAATGAAAATGCAACAAATTCGATCTGACCTATCAGAGCACACTAGCTGCACATTATCCAATGAGGAGCCGAAGTTATAACATGGCCTATGCGAGTTTTCCCGCGCTTGTCGCCGGTTACTCGATTTCCCGCCTTTTTTACCAGTTGCACGTTTTCCCGCGCTTGGCGGTTGTTGCACGTTTTTGGGTCGAGTTCTGATTGGCTTAAAAAGCTATTTGTGTAAGTTCTGATTGGCCCAGATGGTGCCTCTTTTTAATTACTTTTTTTTTCTACTCCCATTTTAATCGTTTTTTAGTCCTTCCTTCCTTCACTCGCTCACTCACCCATTTGGTGGTATAATTTCATTGACTTGCTAAACGTACTTCGTCTAAGGTGAAACAAACTGGTTTCGTTGCCTTTAGCTCCAGATCAGCTTTCAGTGACGCCCAGATCTCCGGTGAACACGTCGCGCAGGTAAACTATAACTTTTCAATTTTTCTTCTACCGCCGTTTTTTTCCAACGATCAAACTTTGATGTTAAACAACTAGGTTGGTGATGGTATCTTTACACTTTGGAGATTTGACTGCCAACCGTGCATGAGAATTACCAGACCTCGAAAAGTTTAAGTAACTACAAAAAAACTGATCTTGTAGTCAACACCCTGGTTATGGAGATTTTCTCGTGAGCCAACGAGTTGCGAAGCGACAAACGTGACGTGCGTAACGTGATGTGCGTAACCGCTGTGACGGCGTTTCCCCCCAGTAGCAGAAAGACGAAAGAGAACCTTTAGCTCTGGGACCAAGGTAGCACTTAAGCATTCTATTAGAGTGTTTGATCAATAACACCAGCGTGGCTGCTTGTAGGTTATGTCCCTGGGTTTCGCAGCGGACTCTTCCAGAGAAGCTCTAAAACGTTGCCATGGTGATGTTCAGCAAGCAATTAACCTGTTGGAGTCATGTGGAGGAGTGCTCTCTTCATTACAGCAGCTTGCTCAAGGTAAGTGGTTAGGTTTAGACCAATGTATTTTTATAAAGGGGTGAGTCGATATATTTTTTTAGAAAGAGGCTTTTTTTAGCGTCAAGTCGTGCAAGAATTTTTTTTTTCCTATTTGCTGTATATGTTTCTTTTGCGAGGCTCGGTTTGCACGATTTTCTCTCTCACTTTTTCTTGAGGTGGAGTTTTATGGGGGTAGTTTCCCAATTCCCCCCCCCCCCCCTCCCACCCTTCTCACCACCCCGCTTAGACTAGAATATAATGGTCTATTCCGAAAAAAAAGCTCGATATATAGTAAAGTTAAACGGTTTACTTGCATTTTTCTTCGCCCTTTCGGGACAGCAGGGGCTCTAAAAACTCTATGTGGCAGTAAGGCCTCGTGCTCTCTTACTGGGAAATATAGTCAACGTAACGAAATTAGTTACGACCGATTTTTGAGGCTTTTGATATAGGTGATGGAATTTCGGTTATCGGTTAAATTTTCGGCGATTTCTTACGTATTATTTAAAGCTTCGGCCTATTTTTTAACTTCAAGTGAATTTTCCAGATCTGAGATCTATCCACTTTCAGTAAAAAAAAAAAACTCGGTAATTTCCCAACTGACAGTTAAACTTTGACCTATTCTTAACAACTGAGATAAACCCCATGCAGGCCCTCACTTTTTTGTGAGGTTTAATTCAAATAAGACCTTTTGTGGACCATCGTTATGGTGGAGAAGCTCTGATCTACCACTGTTAATAGTTGTATTTTCAGTTGAACTCGGTTAGTTCTTGATCCAAGCAAGGGTTAACTAAGGTTTTTGATATTCTCTGCGGGCTGGGCTTGCAACGCAAAAGCCTCTTTAGCACGGCGCGATAGTCCTTGAAGCGGTAAAAGTAGATCACGGGATTCATTGCCGAGTGCGAGAGCGCTAACAGCAATAATCCGTCATGTAAGGCGCCGTGAGTTGTCCTGGATAAAGTTTGTCTTGTAACAGTAAGAGGCGCAAAGCAGAGTGTGAATACGCCAACAACAAGCCCCATCGTCTTGGCCACTTGTTTTTCCATAGTATGAGATTGGTGTTGGCTTATATGAAGTTCAGGCTGGATTTTTTTCTGCCGCCAAACGACGAAGAAAATTTTCACATAGCATGCAGTGATGACAACGTTACAAGCGATGGTGGACGCCGTCGCAAAAAGCGTTGTGAAGACGGCGCTAGCGTCAAACGCGGCAGTCACGCCGTACATCATAGACAACGACCAACTGATTCCAAGAACTATTCGGATCCGTGCCCGAGTTATGTAAAATTTATATCTCAAGGGCCAAGACATGACGAGGAAACGCTCAATGCTGACCCAGCAGAGTATAAGCAAAGAGGCGCAGGAAGTGAGGCTGACAAAAACTCTTCGAGAGTACAGAACGACTCGAGATAAGCACAGTCCCTGTGTTTTTCGCATTGTCCAAACGAAGTTTAATGGAAGGGCAACAGCCGAGACCATCAAGTCTGCGACGCTGAGATTCACGATGAATAGATTGGACACGGAGTTCAATCTCGACGATGAGACAAGGATTAGAACATTGCTTAAGGTTCCCAGTACTGTTGTGATAAGGTTGGCGATGGTGAGGGTTATTCCCGTTGAAAAGTCGTAACTGCAGCTCCGATTTGACACATCAGAGTATTTAGCATCCATTTTTGCTCGCCTTCTCTGCAAACTTGACTCCTTGATGTGGATGCTTAATTGAATATCCGCAAGTCTTCAAAACCTACAACAGAAGTTCCGTCGTTGGAACCATGTATTCTGAATGCTTCGCCTTTTAACCTGCATTTAACACTTTTCACAGCCGTCCAGTTTTAATTTGAAAAGGTGTTAGTTTGTCGAACACTTTATTGCTGTTGTTTTAAATGCAAACAAGAGACCTTGACTGTATGTCAGCTATTTCGTTAATTACAACTTATTTCCACCTTAATAGTCATTTATAATACGCTGTGCAAATGGCACCGGAGAAAGCCGTTTCATGAACGACTGAATATCCGCAAGTCTTTAATATCTGCGAAAGGTGCCCCTTTAAACCATTGTTTGAACTGGCAAAACTGAGAAGCTTAGTTTTTTAATTTGACTTATTGTTCCGTTGCGGATAAACTTTGTTTGATGTTTTCCAGCTGTGCCACAATTTTCATTCGCACGGAACGGAAACACAAAGAAGCGTTTTGTAAAAGCCAAAATTAAAACGCTAATATTTGGTGACGCCATATCGTTATTTTAACTTTCTTTCAACACAGTCATAACAGCTAGACAGTGCTGAATTATGCAGTCATTATGTTGTGCTGTCCTTGTACGGCTGATGTTTTCAGGCGGAATATACACTAGACAAAAGAAGCCTTTTTTTCTCTTATCCACTGCCAACAAAAACTCTTTAAAGAAAAATCACGGAAAAAACTAATTTCTGAAACTTGCCGCTGGAGGTTTGTCCGCTTGAGAAGTAAACGAACTTTTTTAAGGTCGTTATTATAATCTTTGAAGTACTTTTACAATCTATATTGTTTTGGTCCCTCAAGCCGGTTCCTCGAGTCTTCGTTCCTTCTGTGTCCAGTTGCCACTGATCATAGAATCCCTAAAACCCAACATCGTTATAAACCAGACTGTATGACGGAAATTAAGAAGCAAATCTTTATAATTATTATTCTTTTTAATCTAAGTTCTTTTGTCACTTGCTGAACTTGCGCGAAAATCTCCTCAAAACTCAACCACTTGATCAACAAGACCGCGCAACGCAAATCAAGCCAAACCTTAATTTTTTTCATCATGTTTGGATAAACAAATTAGGTGTTATTTAACACCTGAAGTGCTGAGCTCGCGCTAAAATCTCCTCGAAGCCCAGCCACTGAGCAAACCATACTGTATGACGCAAATCAAAAAGCAAAACTTTACTCTTTTTTTTTTCACTTTTGTTGGATTAGAAAATTAGGTTCATTCACACTTGAAGTGTTGGGCTATAATATAGCATCCCGGCAAGACAAACTCGTAAAAGGAGACAGGAAGATTTTTCTTTCAATCGAACAAAGGGCAGCAGTTCGTAGTCTTCGGTAAGTTTTAGAATGCTTCAGCAGTCTTCAGAACTGTTCAGAAATGTTTGCTCTTAAAAGCGGGACATTTCAGAACCATCGGACTCCTTCGGTTATTGAGGGAAAGTCGTAAAATTGTCGGAAATTTTGGCCCCTACACGCGTCAGTTCGCGTCAGTCAGTTTGGAGTTTTAGCTGGGGAATATCCAGTCACGTGGCGCGTTTAGACCAATCGCGTGCGCGCGAAAATATTTGATAGATTATAATAGACCAATTTCGTTATATTAAAATTCAGCCTTAAACAATAGACCTCAGCACGAGGCTCTGGGGAATAAACCCTACAAACTCTATAGTTATTCCCCGGAGCCTCGTGCCGAGGTCTGTTGCTTTAGGCTGAATTTTAATATAACAAAATTGGGCTGTTAAAGGGGCTAGGTCACGCTGTTTTAGGTAATTTTGTTTAATTTTTTAATTATGAGCTCTAAACGTCATATTGACAAAGCAAGAGTCTTTCATTTGCAAAATCACGGTTACATAACAACTGAGAATGATTTTCCAGCTGTGTAAATGGCATTTTGATATAAACTGACATAAATTTGACAAAAGGTGGGCCGACGTTTTACAAATTTACCCACATGCAAATCATTTTAATCCTTTCCAGTTTTGTCCATTTATGTCCCCTCTTGGCTTTTCTGTGTTTTGATTGAGATCTTCTATAGTTTTGAGCCGTTTCTGTGATATTTTAGATAATTTTATGACCATTTGATCAGTGCTTAAATTGCCTAAAATTGCGTGACCTAGCCCCTTTAAACAATCAGGTTATGAGCTCGAGGTTTCTATCGCGAGATAGTTGACGAGGGTGCGGCCCGAGTCAACTATCACGCATAGAAATCGAGAGCGAATAATCTAATTGTTTTAGTATAAATCGTTCGAAACGTTATCTAAATCCTCTTCACAGACACTAAAAACGCTAAGAGGCGGTCGTAATTTTGTTAACAAGGGCACACTGCAACGCTACTCACTATCTATCACAGATTATATAATAACCCAAGTAATTCTCGCATTTTGATTGGTTCTCGCCTATGACTATGATCTATTAGAGGACAGACGCACGATTGACGTCATCATTTCAAAGTTTTTCCCTCTGTGTTTTGAAATGGCGGAAAGTTTTGAGAAGTGTGAAGGTGAATTAATCAACATGACACGAGCGTGGGACAAAGAAAAATTCTGAGTCCCCGACAGGAATCGAACCCATGATCTCCCGAACACCGGGCGGGCGCTCTATCCACTGAGCTACGAGAACTCATGGAGAGCAAGGCCATTTAACTGAGTTCATATATGACAGGTGTCCTGCATACTGCTAGGATCAACGCTATCGAATTCATCGTGAGTAGTGATAAGTTAATAAAGATGTCATGTCTGCTCTCCATGAGTTCTCGTAGCTCAGTGGATAGAGCGCCCGCCCGGTGTTCGGGAGGTCATGGGTTCGATTCCTGTCGGGGACTCAGAATTTTTCTTTGTCCCACGCTCGTGTCATGTTGATTAATTCATCTTCACATTTCATTACCGAGCTTAAAATTCACATCTTTATTAACTTAAGTTTTGAGAATTTAGATAATGTTTTACATGACTGGGCAAAAGATAAAGTACAAAAAAGTCTTGTCGAGGCATTGAACAGGAACGAGAAGCATAGTCTAGCAGGAAGGAGAAAGATAAAGCCGTTTCTTTTTTAGAAAATGACTCAGAAAAAATACTCGAGCAGTCTCAGTCGGCAGTCGGGTGAGACTAAACCAAACACAAAGTTAGTCTTGGTAAGCCGAGAACCATTGCTTTATCTCGAATTTAACAAACCCAGTAAACAAAATGTTTATGAGATTAATTAATTTAAAACACTGAACTTTTCTCAGTCTCAAAATAATTGTTGACACAGTGATTGTCTGGAATAAAACATCAAAACCACTTCTTAAAATCAGTTAAAATAAAGACATAACCTTGCTTTCCGATGCGAATGTTCCAGTCCGTTTCAGGGCGCAACAGCGAGCAAAGTATAACTCACTACAGCTCACGGCCAACTGTATCGCAGCTAAAAGCTGTCTCCGACACTATTTCAAACTGATCTGAGAATCACCAACCACAGAGGACACAAATTTCCACCATCACTAACGCTCCTTTCATTCAAAACTCGAATCGAATGGCCTCCAGGTTGACCGCAACCGCAAGTTTTCCGAGCGCAGTTTTTCAACTCCTGCAACATTCGAGGCAACATCCAAGCTTTTCGGCTCACAGGGCTGCTCTGATGACAAAACCTGACTTGACTTATCCAGCATTTTCTTTAAGATTTGTAGATTTCGCAATTCAATTCTGCTTTTGCTGTAAGTTTTCATTCCACGAGAAGCGACGCTCGAGTCAAGTTTGACAGTGGCGTGATTTTCCTGGACCAATTACAATTCTTTGCTACGTTCAGCAACCAATGAGATTGCTTCAATTTGTATAGACAACAGATTACGTCAAATGGCTTTTTTCGTGTTCGCCAAAGTGGGCAAAGGGCGGTTTTCGAGTTATGTTGAAAGATTTTGAAATACGAAATAAGCTCTATCTGTAGTAGTTTGTTTCGTTATTATATAAAACAAATAGATTCCATGTTGCGGTGCGTCTGTTCAGTAATAGATCACAGAAGACCTCAAAATGTAGTAAGAACAAAAAAGTGGCACACGAGGCGGTAACATCAGTGACACACTCGGCTACCGCCTCGTGTGCCACTTTTTTGTTCTTACCACATTTTGACGTCATCTGTGATCTATTAATGAACAGACGCACGGCAACATGGAATCTATTTGTTAAATAGATAATGAGTAGCGTAGCCAATCAGAGCACGGCATTCGTGATAGAACGCTAGTAGATTTATACTAATAACGACTAAATTATGAGCTCGAGATTTCTATCGCGTGATAGTTGACGAGGGCGCAGCCCGATTCAGCAATAGAAATCTAGAGCGCACAGAAATTGAGAGCGAATAATCCAATTGTTTTATTATAAATCTACTAGTCGTTCAAAACTTTATCTAAATCCTCTTGGCAGACACTTCGAAAACGCAAAGAAGCGGCCTCCAGTTCGTTAATATAACCGCACTCTGTTAGGCTACTCGTTATCTACATCAGCATGACACGCTTAGCCAATGAGAGAATAGCATTCGTGATAGAACACTAGTAAAATTCTACTAACAATATATTTTTTTCGTGTTTTAGGCAGTGCCACCGAAAGTAACAGCAAAGATGAAGAAGACCCGGATGTAGAAGAAGCTGTGAGGGAATTGGTTCCCGACCTCGCTACAGAGGACGATGAAGCTCATTTAAATCTCTCTCTGGAGGAAGAATCTTCAATTATCGCTGAGTATAGAACACTGCTTTTATCGGCTGGTTACGACACCAATTCTGCCTCCTTGAAACCCTGAAAACATGGACATGTCATAATTATCTGCCCTTATGAACGGGATTAATGATGAATATGATTAATGTCTACTAGCTGATAGCTAACTAAGAACCAAGAATCTCGCCAGTCAAATCGTGTGTCTCCAGAGCCATCTTTCCCTCGTGCCTAGGCCCTGCCAGCGGACGAGAATGAGGAACCTCGTTGCCAAGACTAAAATCCGGCAACAACTTAGTTTAAGCCGCATTGAATCAAACATGACTCGGGCCCGGGAACTCGGACCCGGTCTCTGTACCCTCGCGGTTATTTCCGTTGTCAACGAGAGAGACGAAAAAAATTACACACTGATAACGTGGCAAACCAGTGTGGCGGCTGCCATGTTTGGATCTGCACATCACTGAAAAACCCAGGGGTAAAATGCAGACTGAGGGTAAAATGCAGACTGCAAACCAGGGGTAAACTACAGACTTCTAAGTATATTATTATATCGTGTTAGTTTCATTATCGAGTGCTAAGCGTAAACGAAGGTATCCAGGCTAATCGGAGTGAAAGTCTGTAGCCCGGGTAGCCTGAATATCACTCCGGTTAGCCCGAATAACGCTTCGGTTAGCCTGTTTACGGTTAGCTCTCAGAGGGAAATGGCGACAAGATTCAGTTAAAAAGTCTACAATCTGCGTTTTAACCTTCGGCCTTCATTTTACCTCCTGTTGTAACACTGACCGTTCTGGCGACGAAAATGTGGAGCTGGCACCGAAAGCCAGGCGATTATACTACACGTGGCGAGAGGAGACGGGGTGCTCGACGAGTCAAAATCAATCATTGATCATTGGCATCCATTTGTCGTCTGAGAAGAACGATAAATGTTCAGCCCAAAACGTTCACAGAGAAGTATTTCTTGTACGATTTGGCAAAAAAATTAGACCGTATCTGGTTAGAAGCCCATTCTTTCGTGCTCGTAAGCACTGTAGTGTTAGATGTGGCCTTTTCCGTTAAGAATCTAGTGACTGTGTTTATATTAGGGAAAAACTTATCTCGATTGATTAAATCCCTGCGTTTCTACAGGCGTTGAAACATGTAATTTCTATGTTCACGACCGCACAAAGTGGGATCTGGGTCGGGTTACTACTGACATCACTTCGGGAGGCAGGAGGCAGCGTGGCCGAGTGGTTAGGGCGCCGGACTTGAAATCCGGAGGTCGCAGGTTCAAGTCCCGCTCTGACCACTAAGCTGGAGTTGTTTCTCGGTAGACCCTAGTTCAACTCCTCGGTCATGCTTGTAAATAGCTAACTGGTCTGCCTCTCGCCAGTTGGGAATTTTAACCCTATTATGTTTAGTTGATATATTTGTTTATTTCAGTTTAAGTGGCATGCCTGTAAACTAGCTAGGTGTAGCTAAGCGCATTGACCACTATAAACAACAACCTTTGAACATTTTTTTTGGTGGGGGGCGGGGGGGAACCGGGCTGGAACACTCAAGAGACTTTTGACTCACTTTCAACATTATGAGTGGAAGAAAGGAGAACTTTCCGTTCAGATCTTTCATTGGTAGAAAACAGGAGGGGCGGGAGTGACTCTATTGTTACACCGACATCATAATCCCTCACATTAGCTACACAGCTTTCATGTCATCAGCCCCCAACATATACCTATACAGCCTACATCTCATTTATCCCCTACATGTACATACACAGCTTTCATCGTATTAATTCCCAACACTTACCCCCACAGCCCACATCTCATTAATCCCTCACATTTACCTTCACAGTTTGCATTTCATTAAATCGTTTCTAGAGTCATTACTCATTATGTTCAGTGGTTATCAACTCATGTAGAACCAAGTGGTTTTAAGATATCTTGGAACAAGTAAACTGACTATCGTTATTCAAATTATCCGTTCATTTTTAGCCTGCAAACAGGCTCCCGTTGGGTTAATGTGTTTAGTGCGAGCTAGCCAAGTGTGGTCAAGGGTGAGCGGGGAGAGCCGAGAGCGGAATGGTGACGAGAGGGGTGCCCAATTCGCTTTTTTTTTTCTTTCGCTCTTAACGGCTCGCTTCGCTCACCCCGATTTTTTTTTCCGTCCCCGCCGGAAGTTATATTTCTGCCCTCGCTGGGAGCCGGTTCGCAGGCTAGTTCACTTGCAGTGCGTTCAGCCGCTCGAACGGATACCGTAAGGAACGTTTTCGCGTGTGAGGTCACATATTTTCCGATGCATTTTTGTGGTTGAACCTTCTTTTAACGACGCTTTTAGGGTCGAGAAAGTAACATTGTTGATGTACTTTCTTCATTTTAGGTGACGCGTGATTGGTGAAAAACATTCCCCGTGATGCTTGATTTAATAGAAAAATTCAGCGTGATGCGTGATTGGTACCGCACCTTTGGCACCCTCGTTGAAGTGAAACAGCATCTGTTTGAATTTTGTCATTTGAGGGAAATCAAATGCTCTCCGGCGAAGACGTACGTTTGGATTTACTTTGGATATAATTTACCCATTTACCGCGTTCCATCGTTCGAAATTAGTCCGTTGCTTGAGGGCTAGCTATTATGAGGTTTATGACCACCTGTCGGCCTTTTGGCTTCCAGTCAGCTTTGGCCCAGGTTAGTGCGTTAGCACAATCCTAATGACACCGGGTTGTGTTGTTAAAGTGCTTCCTTTTTATGCGACTCCATTGGAGATAGCTCTAGAGTTTATTTATAAAAACACGCAAACTAAGCAGAAAAGAAATTCTGTCAATGAAATATCCAATGAATCGGTCAGAGCAGCCTTCAATTTAGTGTAGGATCAAAACCCGCGCATGTTCAAAACGGGCCGATCAGATTGGTGTTGACGCGCGCGCTAGAATTTCAATTGCACGTTCAACAAAGAGTTCAGCACGTTCAAGTACGCAACCAAGCCCACGACTGAAATGAAAGAAACACTGTCGCAAATTGCGTCTAAACCTATTTTGAATGTGCAAGTACGAAGATAAAGAACGCCGAAATGGACTGAAACACTTCTAAAAATTTAACCACGCACGACAAACCGAAAACAAATAAATTTACTGTCAACTGCTTACTGTAGATGGCTTAGTTCCAGCATCATCCGTCATTTGAGCGAGAGATTTGAACTCTAGCGAGTTGGTTAGTAAATACAAACAACAAGTTTTTCATCATGAGTTACACAATCGGGGATACCAGCTAACGATTACTTTTATGGCCGTTAGTTTTAAGGAAACAAGTGGTGGGCGAGCTTTATGAAGGTTGTTCCTGCTTGTGATTATTAGGGAGTTTACGAAACCACGACGGCAACGGCAACGGGAAGGTCATTGAACAAAAGAATTAATGAGCAGTACATTGGCAGTGCACGTGCGTTATAATTCTTGGTACATTTCTTTGCCGTCCTCTGCAAGACAACAACGTGTAATGACCAAATTTTGCGTTGCCTGGAGAACGTGAACCACGACGGCTAATTGTTAAATTTTTATTTCAAATTTATCGCTGTGTTCCGGATTTAGTTTTGCGATGACTGTAGAGTATCGCGAGATTCGGAGGGAAAATATAAATTCAGTTTTTAATCGACGTTGTCGTCGGCGTGGCCGTCGTGGTTTCGTAAACTTCCTAGTACGTTACAAAGTTCTACCACATATGTTCTATCCCCTGATTTAAAGGGAGAAAATACCGTCTTTTCGGGCATGTGCATGCATGCATTTTCCGCCTGAGTTCAAACCCCTATAAAGCACGGGAAAGGGAGATTTTAGGGACTAGACTTGCTTCAGATCAGATGGCAAAGTAGCGCGCGATTTTTTTGTTTGAGCCACTGGTTTAGTGTAGAAATGTAAATTCAAAGTAAATTCAAATTACTTTCAATACTTTGGTGAAAACCACTCTACTGGTTACGTATGTAAGAATTAACAATTTTAGTGTTTTAAATCAGGTTTTGGCAAAGGTATGAAACAGCGGACGCTGCGGAATAAATGTAAAGTTTGTGTAGGTTCGGGTTTCCTGTTTATAATTGTAAATATTTTTCTAAAAATTGATAATTTTTTTCTCTTGAATTCTCTTGATTCAGTTGTATTTTTTCCATGTTAATTTGCTTCAATTATCCTTTGTCTGAATCATCATTTAAACTTAATTTGATTGTTGTTGCTTTTTTGAAAACTTTTTGCAATCACGTGATTTGACGCTTGAAGTAAACAACTTATCCAATTAGATCACGTGGTACCATGCCAAACTTCGCTTGATCAACAAATCAACCTGATTCTCGAAAATATTAACTACTTTTCAAGTCGCTAAATGGCAAGCCAAAAGACTGAAACAAAAAGCGAAAGCATTAAGAATTACTCCAGAATCAAATTAAAGTTGTCTGAGTACATTTAACAAAAACCTGCTTGTTAATAAAAGTAACTACGTGAAACTTGCAGCGTTATGCTATCATTTCACATGAGTTAATTGTTTTTAATTGTTTTGTTTACTTCCAACGCTAATTGGAATCTAATTGATGTTTGAATTGTGACGTATAAATTAGACGCGCTCAGCAATTGGTCATTTCGCGCAACTACTGATCGAGTTCAGACGTGTTTTTCGCCGCTCTCGTAAAGTCGTTCAATTCGCGTTTTTGAAATTCAAAATTCAATAAGATGAATGTATCAAAGCAAGAACCAGAAGTCCCTTCCAAGGAAACATCTGAGAAGGAGGTAAGAGAAAGCTATATTCTTCGTTCAAATGTGCATCGACTAGTTTTTGCTTCCAATCAAAATTTGCACCGAAAGATATTTCTTCTGAAAAACTCAGGATCGACGTTGAGACGGACTTCATTCGGCCTGGCAAATCCGAAAAGCTGTACAATTTTTTTTTGACACCTCAACGGTTCCAAATTTAATGGAAAGAGATCGGAATTTTTTTTGTTCAAAGCTCCAGGGTTTAAAAGGGGAGGAAGTGTCAAGCAAATGACGCAACAATGGCGCTAATTAATTGGAACAATTACATCATGTAATTAACGAATTAAGTAAACACAATTACGCGCTCGCACGCTTGCGTGCTCAGGGACACAGTTACAGGCACGCGCAAAGAGAGAAAAAACGTACACACATTCGCTAGCAAGAGTCCACACAAACACTGCGAAACAAAAGCGCAAGGATGTTTTTGATCCGTGCCCTTGCACTTGCGTCAGATCTCTTATGGACGAAGCGGACCACAAAGCTTGGAAGAGAGATTACTTGCCCTTATGTTTTCGCTGATGTCAGAGTCGCAAGAAAAAAAACAGCCCTTACATAAGCGCACTCCGTCAGAGATACAATCACGCCAGAATTCACGATTTTCGCAATTTCTTTAGAAGCTTTATCGCTAGAACAAAGCTCTCGCGCGCCAAAATTAAACTGACGTTAACCGTATTGGATATCCGTTCATTATTACATCCATTTTGAAATCACTGATGATCTTTGCAATCTGAATAGCTCTCAGCAGTTCAAATTATTCACGAATCACACCTTTTTTTTCCCTCTGAATCGCATATTTTTTTCTGTGCTTTGCATACATAATTACGATTTCACTCGAAATCGCGTTGCACACTCCTTTGATTTTAAATCTCGAGTATTTTGTTTCTCCTTTTCCGAACAGCACGAAATTCGTACGCACCGTTTCTTAACTCTCTACTTAGTGATTGGAGATTTGGTTAACGGCGCGTGACCAGCATCGCCTTGTAAGACACGGTCTCTCTTGTAATTTTGGTATTTTAAAAATAGCTTTAAAAATTGATGTCGTCAGAATGAAAATAGCTCACAATATAGAAAGAATTTTAAACAAATTCTCCTAATTTGCGATTCAGTTGCTCCTAGGGAGAGTCAGAGTGAACCGAGCATTTTGCGTTTTTGCGTGTTATTGTTTTGCGTTCGCGTGGCTCGCTCGCTTTCGCTCGCGTTTCCTCGCGTGCAGCTTGGATACCCGTGTTTGCGCAAAGAACTCTGGGTTCGGCAGGGGACAAACATTGCAAGTTGGTAGAAGGAAATGTTTAGCGAAAAGTTGTTTCGAGGTACAAAAAATGATTTTAGAGAGTGATCGACGCTTTTTCACCGTCGTTTTATCGCAAATGGATTTGGGCAATGTTGGTGGAGTATGTAATTTTTTGTTTGAATAACCGTGAAATATCTGATAAAATCTACCGATAAACTCCGTTTCCTTCGTGAGGTTTATTGTGAAATGTACATCGCGTAATGGATTTTCCTTTTCTATAATAGACCAAGGGTCCTTGAGTATATCTCGGAGTATTTGTATTTAAAAATGCCATTTGTCCGAGATTATGCTCTTCAAATTTTGGTAATGACGGTTAATACTGCGTGAAACGGGGAAGAAGTTTATTGGGCATTCTCGATTTCCGTTTTAGAGCTTCTTTTCTCCCTTTATATTTAATTTCTCACAGAGTCTTTTCTACTAGTTGCTCTGAGTAGCCTCTCGAGATCATTCGTGTTTTGAAATTTTTAATATTCCGGCTTCATAAATTTCACAATAAACCTCACGCGAGCAGGGGAACTTATCGGTAAATTTTATCACATTACGTATTTTACGGTCGGTATTCGAACAAAAACTTACATTTTCTATGTATCAACATCACCCAAATACATTTGCGATAAAGCAACGGCGAAAAAGCGTTGATCTCTCCCCAAAACCGTTTTTTTTGGCTACTGACGATTCCAGAGTTCTTTGCGCATAACACGGGTATCCGACTACTGGTAACTCATTCATTCTGATTGGTCGAGATATTTGAATAGTAAGGAACGGCTGCTAAGCGAGGGAAACATGGCGGATGGTTTGCAAGAGTGAAGTTTCGGATATTTAGTCATCACTTATCAAGTGTGGGATTTTCCGAACTCTCAAAATTAGGGAAATGACTAGCAAGGCTTTTGGACCAAATTTATTTTTCAACTCACGGTTTGACTTCTCAAGGCATTTCAAGCAGTGGGTTCACAGAGTGCTCGACAACTTGCGTCAGATCAGATAGCGCGCGGGAGTATCGTGGTGCTTTGTAACAGTCTGGATCTCTTGACGATAGGCTCATATAAGCTTAAATTGCTCGTAAATTTACCAACGATCACAAAAAGGTACCTGACGAGTTTTTTCTCATTTTGCGGCCTTAACTGAAGTGGAAACTAACCTGCTTGCAATAGCTAGATGATTATCGGACTGACCTGAGCGCTATTCAAGCTAACCTGTGTGATATTCGGGCTAACTGGTGAACTATATATAGGCCTTCATCGATAGGGGCTAAAGGTACTCACGAGTGACTACGAGTAACCACGAGTGAGATTACATCGAAAGAAAATGTCAGTGATGTTGTTATGACGTCATTATGAAGTCATTACATGGTTATTTCATCACGATAATGACATATGCACCGAACGGAGGCTATTCAATGGTGTAGTAATCAAAGATTGTAGCAGTGGCTGTGCATTCCTTTACAAATATTGGCTGTTGAGCTTATGTTCTTTCATGCTTATCATGTAACATTTTTCATCTGTGAAAGCGAAGAAAAATCCGAGCGATTTTATTAAACAAAGTGAGGCTCAAAACTTCAAGTGCGCACTTTGTATATATTTTCTGGATGTCCGCCAAGCTACAAAACATTCATGCTCAGTTACTTGATGTCGAAAATCACAGCGCCAAACTGCAGCTAGCGCTTTGCAGAATTCATACGCACTTCTTCCAGATCTAACTCATGAATGCGAGACTCGTGATTACTACACCAGTATATAGCCTCAGTTTGGTGGATAGGTCATTTATAGTGATGAAATTACCGTAGAATATTGACTTCATAATGACGTCATAATAACATCGCTGGTGGGTACTTTTAGCCCCTATTGGCCTTCATGTAGTCTGCAGTCTGTAGTCTGCAAATGTCATGCAGCCAACTTTATTTCACTGCATGTTCAGGCGGATTGCTTTCATTAACTTTGCTGATGTTGTTAAAGAAATTGTTAAAAACCAAACTGTCAGCCCAAAATCCAATACAGACGATCACATCTAGTGTCCAATTACTGGTATCCAGTTACAAAAAAGTTGTAATTGGATACCTGTAATTGGCCACTTGGCGCCTTTCAGTTACGTGCACTTAAATTGATGGTTTCTTTCATAATTTTTCTTTGCTGTTTGTAAAACTTATGGAAAATGCCACAGTACTGACGTTTTTTGCTCAAAAGAACACCTAAAATAGGTCTGGAATGTTTATTGTGTTATAAGCAGTCACAAGCAAGATTCTCAACCACAGAAACAACAGAGGATGATGTATTCCATCGGTCACAGAACTATAAATTTAGTTTTTGGTTTTCACTTTGTCCCAAGGTACAACCTTCATCTTTATATATTACTTAAAGTCTAAATAATTGCTATCCTTTTGTATTGAGAACCACATCCAGTACTTAGTTTGACGGATTTTAGAAAATAATTAAATTAAGTGAAAAATATCTCAAACTGTCTGAAGTCGTTAACGTTTAAATAGCCTGTAAACAGCAAATGTCTAATTTCTTGTGAACCGAAATAGACTGCTAGGATTTGTTTTGAGACCTTTTGAAACAAGACAAATTTGTTCTGTGACTGATGGATACTCGTGAAGCAGTTTTCCAAGGTTCCTGTGGTTGAAGATCTCACTCGAGATTGGTTATAACACAATGAACATTCCAGATATATTTTAGGTGTTCACGGTTTTCTGAGTTTGACTGTAATATTATTGAACATCATCATATCATACAATTCATGGAGTATTATTGCAATGGTGATTTCAAATTGCCCTTGCCTGCACCTGTCTGATTTTCAAATCACTCACCTTATTACTACTAGAATTGTATTCCACTTGGTCAAATTACTATCATAATGAAATAGTTTAAGCTGAAATCATTTGCTGAAATACATTAGTAATAACAGGTAGAAAATTAGGGCATTCTCCTTTTTATCCACATTCTGGATAAGGATGGCAAGTTTTTACAACTGGGGTTCAGATTTTTCCCCATTTGATTATTCCACCTGAAATTGTATTTTTTGTAATGTAAAAAGTGTCAATAAAATATTGAGGGGGATTTCTTCCATCTTTATTGGACACAGTACATGTGTTTTCAAGTTTTCCACTGTCACCATTTTGTATTGCCTTTCACTTTAGACTCAAATGTACATAAAATTTTTGCTTGCTGATGTAGGTAGCTTATGCTATTAATAACAATATCAAGACATTATTAGCTAAGTGTGATTGTTCTTCCTTCAGTATTCTTTCCAATTATCTCTGCTACAGGTCTCCAGTCATGAGAAAATGTTGGAGAGTAAGATGCCTCAAGGCATCAAGGGTTCACTTGGCTTATCATCCATCAGCATGGACATAACAGGTATTTTCTTGAATTGAAACCATTAGGTCACCCATAAAATGTTTTGTTTCCCATTGTCTTCCCGTAGAGTACAATACATAGGTACTAATTGAAAACTTTATAGACAAGATTAATTAGTAATTGGACCTTGTGTCATATAATTTAGGGAGTACATGTAATTGTGCTCGTAATTTCAAATCGGCCTTGTGCTTTTGAAATTACTCACCTGATTACTCCCTGAACTGTACTTCACTCAGTCCAATTACTCTGATTACAAATGAGATAAATGGGTCCATACATTAAACATCGTGCAAGTAGTGTACATGGCATGCAGTATATATCTAACTTGCATGTATCTTAGTTAGCATTTTTTTCAGTGCTGTATTGCTGTTTATTTTATCTACAGTGTATACAAGTGCTTTTCTGGAAAATGCACCACCCGTAAAATTCATATGAAACTTCATCCGGGACCTGAGTGGCATATTTTAAATATGTATTCTTATTATAATCCATCAAATATTTTTGCCCACACGCAATTGTTCGAAAATATGCTCGGATATTTGTCCTTGGAAATTATCTGTTTCTCAATACTTACAGTTTTCCACAAGTTACGCTCTGGGAAAACTGTTCGCTTCTCGGAACAGTTAATGTCTGCAAACAATTATCCAAGCATATTTTTGCATCAAGTAGAGACTTTTGTTTATAATGTGTCCTTTCTACCTAGTACCAGGTGATATTCCTGCTTTTCACGGTTGCTTGTGCAATTGGTCAGCTTGCCTATATATAGTAAAAAGATCATTTACCACTCAAAAACTGATTGATGAATGAATTCTCTCAGAAACAATTTGATGTACTGCAATGTGGCCAGTAAGGAGAATTTGTGTGTTGATGATTATTACATAATAATTTACTTAGTTTACACCAAATTGCCTTGCCTATTTTGCAACAGATGCACGCCAAATGCTTCTCCAAACTATGGAAATCCTGGCTGAACCAGACAGTCCAGCGCGTGATCTGCTGGCATCAGCCCTTAAAGTGTTTGACAAGGCTCAACATACCATCAACGAAGAGGTGAAAAAATTAAATGTCTTTTCCTTTATATAAAAATATTACTTAGTAATGCTCTAAGGCTCAGTTATCCGAATATGAAGATAGCATTGAGGGATAAATAGCATATTAAGTGCTTGTTATAATTTTGTTCTGTGCTTTTTCCCTGAGCTTTGAAACCAAATTAGAAAAAAAAAATGGTGTTTCAAAATGCACCTGTTGCATTAATTCTATGTTGGTATTTCCTCTCTGACAGTAATGAATCTTGCTGTTTTCTACTTAAGCAATCTTTCCCTATTTCTCGCCCTTGTGGAGGTTTTTATCATTGAGACAATATTTTTCAATCGAGTGTTGTACCACCTAAACCAAAGTAATCACTCCAGGCAGTCACAAAGAAGGACAGAAAATAGAGCTGTATTAATACTAATATTAATTTGAACTTACATGCAATCTATCCCTGTTAAAAAAAGGTTTCCTCAGTGGCTGTGCAAGAGCCAAGTGATGCTGGGGAATCTAAGGGTGTGGTCACCGAGTCTCCATGTGATGCTGTGGCTACACCGGAAACACCCAACGTTGAAGGCGATCTGGTCACTGAGTATCCATGGGATGCTTTGGCTACACAGGCAACACCTAACGTTGAAAACGTTGTGGTCACTGATTCTCCATGTAATGCTGTGGTTACACAGCAAACACCCAACGTTGAAGACGTGGTCACTGAGTCTCCATGTGATGCTGTGGCTACACCAGAAACACCCAGCGTTGAAGACAATGTGGTCACTCAGTCTCTATGTGATGTCGTGGCTACACAGGAAACACCTACTATTGAAGAGGTTGTGGTCACTGAGTCTCCATGTGATGCTGTGGTTACACAGGAAACACTCAGTGTTAAAGAGGTGGTCATTGAGTCTCCATGTCATGCTTTGGCTACACCGGAAACACCCAACGTTGAAGACGTTGTGGTCACTGAGTCTCCATGTGATCCTGTGGCTACGCAGGAAACACCTACCGTGGTCACTGAGTCTCTATGTGATGCTGTGGCTGCACAGGAAACACCACCCGTTAAAGACGTTGTGGTCACAGAGTCTCTATCTGATTTCTTGGCTACACAGGGAATACATAACATTGAAGACGTTGTGGTCATCGAGTGTGTAATTGATGCAACTAACATCAATGCAAGTGAGATCAATGCATTCAACCATGTCATTGCAGCATCAGCAGTGGAGTCTTCGAAGGGTAATATTGCTCTGTCTATGGAGACTGATTTTTCATTGAATATACATGACTAATTAGTACTCATGGATAACTGAAAGGCCGCGGGCAAGAACGTCCCCTGGATTTTACGGCCATTTTTGAAAGTGCTCAGAACTAGCTGAATTTTGGCATGTGGCATAGTTTGCTGTTCAACAAAATAATAAGAAGGTTTCTTTTGTTTTTCGTTCAACAAAAGATCTTCAAAAAATGCCACTTGGAAAACTGAGTTTTTTGCATACGTTATTTCTCGAGAACGAAGAGCACCCCAGCGAAAAAAACTTCAGAGCAATGTTTCTCAGGTAAAGCGAAGCCCACATGCCAAAATTCAGCTACTTTTGAGCACCTTTAAAATGTCCAAAAAATCTAGGGGAAGTTCTTACCCGTGGCCTGTCAGTTAGTACACATTTTTGTCCATAATAATGAAAGTTAGGTTTTGTATGCCTTAGACACTAAAATAGCATTTTGATTCTTATTTTTGGTATTTAAAAAAGAAAAAAACTAAGGAAACAAGTTTCAAGTTATTCTCAATGGATGTGAACAAGCCAGTCAAAGCCGTGGAGACAGAACTGAAAACTACCATTGAGGAGATGGCGACACTTGATTTCACCCTCTTTAATGTTGGGTTTTAGTCTGATGTCAGTAAAACCTCAGAGCGTTTTATGGCAGTGAGAGAGTCTCACTGGATGTTCATACGCTGGCTAACGCCTTGGTTATGAGAGAAGCAACTCACATCGATGAGCGTGAGATCACTAGATCAAAACCTCTAAACTCAATCTGTCAATGGCAGTGGGAGAGACCTCTTACGATAACTGTAATATCGTCAGAAGATTCTCTCACTAATGTCGTGCCAACAGGATAAACATTTAACGTGAATCCTCAGATTGTTTACCTGATTCCAGTTGGTGGTTTTTGACCTTGGCACGTTTAACTTGAATTATTGGTGTCTGAAATTTAATTATTCAGTTCCATTAGCCGTTGGCTATAAGTACTGAACGAAAATAAACAAAGGATAATTATTCTTAACTTATAACAGCATTTTAATCCTGATTTTATTATCGACAGTGGAAGGAAGCTTCTCCAATAAAAGGTTAAGATCAAGGAAACGAAGGAGCAGCTCTGACAACTCCATCGAGTCTTGTGCGCAGGGCAGCAGGAACCGCTCTGAAATCTGGGAGCCCCTGAGAAAATCAAAATGGTTGTCGGAGAACACTGCTAACCTTTGTCAGGTTGAAGACGGTGTGGTCACTGAGTCTCCATGTGATGCTGTGGCTACGCAGGGAACACCAAATGTTGAAGACGTTGTGGTCACTGAGTCACCATGTGATGCTGGCGCTACAATGGAAACACCTAATGTTAAAGACGTTGGGGTCACCGAGTCTTTATGTGATGCTGTGGCTACTCAGGAAACACCTAACGTTGAAGACGTTGTGGTCACTGAATCTCCATGTGATGCTGTCGCTACACAGGAAACATCATACGTGGAAGACGCTGTGGTCACTGAGTCTCTATGTGATGCTGTGGCTACACAGAAAACACCCAACGTTGAAGACGGAGTGGTCACTGAGTCTCTATGTGATGCTGTGGCTATACAGGAAGAACCCAACGTTGAAGACGGTGTGGTCACTGAGTCTCTGTGTGATGCTGTGGCTACACAGGAAACACCCAACGTTGAAGACGGAGTGGTCACTGAGTCTCTATGCTATGCTGTGGCTACACAGAAAACACCCAACGTTGAAGGCGGTGTGGTCACTGAGTCTCTGTGTGATGCTGTGGCTACACAGCAAACACCCAACGTTGAAGACGGTGTGGTCACTGAGTCTCTGTGTGATGCTGTGGCTACACAGAAAACACCTACCGTTGAAGACGTTGTGGTCACAGAGTCTCTATCTGATTTCTTGGCTACACAGGGAATACATAACATTGAAGACGTTGTGGTCATCGAGTGTATATTTGATGCAACTAACATCAATGCAAGTGAGATCAATGCATTCAACCGTGATGTCATTGCAGCATCAGCAGTGGAATCTTCTGAGGGTAATATTGCTCTGTCTATCGAAACTGATTCTTCATTGAATATACATGACTAATTAGTACGCATGGATAATTGTTACACACATTTGTCCATAATAATGAAAGTTAGGCTTTGTATGCCTCAGAAACTAAAATAGCATTTTGATTCTTATTTTTGGTATTTTCAAAAAAGAAAACTAAGGAAACAAGTTTCAAGTTATTCTCAATGGATGTGAACAAGCCAGTCAAAGCCGTGGAGACAGAACTGAAAACTACCATTGAGAAGATGGCGACATTTGATTTCACCCTCTTTAATGTTAGGTTTTAGTCTGATGTCAGTAAAACCTCAGAACGTTTTATGGCAGTGAGAGAGTCTCACTGGATATTCATGCACGGGCTAAAGCCTTGGCTACACCAGAAGCAACTCACATCGATGAGCGAGAGATCATGGGATCAAAACCACTTAACTCAATCTGTCAATGGCAGTGGGAGAGACCTCTTACGATAACTGTAATATCGTCAGAAGATTCTCTCACTAATGTCGTGCCAACAGGATAAACATTTAACGTGAATCCTCAGATTGTTTACCTGATTCCAGTTGGTGGTTTTTGACCTTGGCACGTTTAACTTGAATTATTGGTGTCTGAAATTTAATTATTCAGTTCCATTAGCCGTTGGCTATAAGTACTGAACGAGAATAAACAAAGGATAATTATTCTTAACTTACAACAGCATTTTAATCCTGATTTTATTATCGACAGTGGAAGGAAGCTTCTCCAATAAAAGCTTAAGATCAAGGAAACGAAGGAGCAGCTCTACCAACTCCATCGAGTCTTGTGCACAGGGCAGCAGGAACCGCTCTGAAATCTGGGAGCCCCTGAGAAAATCAAAATGGTTGTCGGAGAACACTGCTAACCTTTGTCAGGTTGAAGACGGTGTGGTCACAGAGTCTCCATGTGATGCTGTGGCTACACAGGGAACACCAAATGTTGAAGACTTTGTGGTCACTGAATTTCCAAGTGATGCTGGCGCCACACAGGAAACACCCAACGTGGAAGACGTTGTGGTCACTGAGTCTCTATGTGATGCTGTGGCTACACAGGAAACACCCAACGTTGAAGACGGTGTGGTCACTGAGTCTCTATGTGATGCTGTGGCTATACAGGAGACACCCAACGTTGAAGACGGTGTGGTCACTGAGTCTCTATGTGATGCTGTGGCTATACAGGAAACACCCAACGTTGAAGACCGTGTGGTCACTGAGTCTCTGTGTGATGCTGTGGCTATACAGAAAACACTCAGCGTTGAAGACGGTGTCGTCACTGAGTCTCTACGTGATGCTGTGGCTACACAGGAAACAACTGACGTGGAAGACGGTGTGGTCACTGAGTCTCTATGTGATGCTGTGGCTATACAGGAGACACCCAACGTTGAAGACGGTGTGGTCACTGAGTCTCTATGTGATGCTGTGGCTATACAGGAAACACCCAACGTTGAAGACCGTGTGGTCACTGAGTCTCTGTGTGATGCTGTGGCTATACAGAAAACACCCAGCGTTGAAGACGGTGTCGTCACTGAGTCTCTACGTGATGCTGTGGCTACACAGGAAACAACTGACGTGGAAGACGGTGTGGTCACTGAGTCTCTGTGTGATGCTGTGGCTACACAGGAAACACCCAACGTTGAAGACGGTGTGGTCACTGAGTCTCTATGTGATGCTGTGGCTACACAGAAAACACCCAGCGTTGAAGACAGTGTGGTCACTGCGTCTCTATGTGATGCTAGGGCTACACAGGAAACACCTGACATGGAACACGTTGTCGTCACTGAGTCTCCATGTGATGCTGTAGTTACACAGAAAACACCCAATGTTAAAGAGGTGGTCATTGAGTCTCCATGTCATGCTGTGGCTACACCGGAAACACCCAGCGTTGAAGACGTCGTGGTCACTGAGTCTCCATGTGATCCTGTGGCTACACAGGAAACACCTACCGTGGTCACTGAGTCTCTATGTGATGCTGTGGCTGCACAGGAAACACCATCCGTTAAAGACGTTGTGGTCACAGAGTCTCTATCTGATTTCTTGGCTACACAGGGAATACATAACACTGAAGACGTTGTGATCATCGAGTGTGTAATTGATGCAACTAACATCAATGCAAGTGAGATCAATGCATTCAACCATGTCATTGCAGCATCAGCAGTGGAGTCTTCGAAGGGTAATATTGCTCTGTCTATGGAGACTGATCTTTCATTGAATATACATGACTAATTAGTACTCATGGATAACTGAAAGGCCGCGGGCAAGAACGTCCCCTGGATTTTACGGCCATTTTTGAAAGTGCTCAGAACTAGCTGAATTTTGGCATGTGGCATAGTTTGCTGTTCAACAAAATAATAAGAAGGTTTCTTTTGTTTTTCGTTCAACAAAAGATCTTCAAAAAATGCCACTTGGAAAACTGAGTTTTTTGCATACGTTATTTCTCGAGAACGAAGAGCACCCCAGCGAAAAAAACTTCAAAGCAATGTTTCTCAGGTAAAGCGAAGCCCACATGCCAAAATTCAGCTACTTTTGAGCACCTTTAAAATGGCCAAAAAATCTAGGGGACGTTCTTACCCGTGGCCTGTCAGTTAGTACACATTTTTGTCCATAATAATGAAAGTTAGGCTTTGTATGCCTTAGACACTAAAATAGCATTTTGATTCTTATTTTTGGTATTTAAAAAAGAAAAAAACTAAGGAAACAAGTTTCAAGTTATTCTCAATGGATGTGAACAAGCCAGTCAAAGCCGTGGAGACAGAACTGAAAACTACCATTGAGGAGATGGCGACACTTGATTTCACCCTCTTTAATGTTGGGTTTTAGTCTGATGTCAGTAAAACCTCAGAACGTTTTATGGCAGTGAGAGAGTCTCACTGGATGTTCATGCGTTGGCTAAAGAACAACCTCGTTTCCAGGGTCTCTCATCTTACCGCCCCCTGGAGCGAGGGACGAGAGACCCTGGTTGGGTCTGGTCACGTGCCACTTTGACAATTGAGAACATCAGGGAGGGGTCCTCTGTAGTCAGCAATTTGTCGCATTGAGCTTTGTCGAATTCAAAGTAAGTAAAGTATCGCGCTGCGACTGCCATTAACCGCGGCGTTTATCAATACTTAGCTTTCAGGCTGAAATTTCGAATAATATCTGTTCCAACGTTTACCTAAAGGTTAAGCAAGTCTGTCGCGAGGCAATGTAGTGGTCGTGATTTTCAGTGTTGCCGTCTTACCCACTGGATTTATGGAAAGTCAGTCATATTTCAACTGTGGACGTCGAGCAGCGCAATTTCATCCCGTTGCAATTGTTGTTTCTCCCATGAATGCACTCGATCAAATTGACGCAAAAAACATAAGAATGTCTGTAGGAAAACGTAGAGCTTTCTCAAAGTAAAGTTACGGCAGTCTCCGAAGAAAAGCTGGACGAAGATAAATAGGATATTCGTGCAACGCACTGTGCTTGCAAATAGTTCTAATCAAATAGCCGGGCCCGGCGTCACATGCGGCGTCACAATTTAGAATGCAAGTAAGCAATATGTTCACGGAATATTTTAATCTTTGTCCCTGGAGAGCCAATACTTAGAGCCTTAAAACATATCTTGCAATAAAAACGAACCTAGACAAAGTATAAGCACGGCATGCCAAATTACAGAGGTGTCAAACTCTGAGAAGCGACGTGCAGTTAACAACGGAAACCATGCAGACCTACGACCTCTAAAATTATGCTGTAACACAATCAAACGAATCCGCTCTACTTGTAATTTCCATTTCTTCTAATAACACGGCATAAAAAGTGCCCCTCAGAAACACACGTGAACCAAAGAAAGGTCGAGAGATCGAAAATTAAATGAGAATGTGCACAATTGTCACGAACCGTTGGAGTCACGTACACCTATTTATTAACGACACAAAAATTATATTTTACTTTTTCTAGCCTCCTTTCGGTGTGAGCTAAATCCAGTTTACCAACAACGACGGCGAAATGCATTCCGCGACAAGTTCGTTGTATTATCCTTCGCGCTCTGCAAAGTTCGGGGCGCCGACGGCGCGGTGAAACCCAGAGTGAAACTTCAATAAATCTTTTCACCCTTTCGCTCCTTTCGAAGTGACTTTGGCTTTCAATGATCAATTTAATTAAAGGCCCTGAATTCTCTAAAATTATTTAATCGCCGTTCACAAGACCTACACTTCATTCTGAGGTAAAGATGAGTCAAAGATCTTCCATACACAGCCTCGGCCGCGGTGTGCAATTTTGCATTCGCCTTCTTGAGGAGATTTTTACGGTATGTACCCTATGTAACGTCCTTCACTGAACCATGCAACCTTCAGCGACTTGGATTTCTGCTATCAGATGATGGATAAGTTTTCCTAGGCGTTCGCAGAATATTACCACCAGACATTGCTGCAGAACATATCGTTCTTGGTTTACTTTGGTGGCAACACATCCCACACTCCCGTAGGCTTAGTATAGACAAAATTCCCACTAGGCCGCCCATCCCTTCAATAATTTAATTGTCATCTCCCAGATTCTGGGAGACACGTGACCGGACCCAACCAAGGTCTCTCCTCACTCGCTCCAGGGGGCGGTAAGATGAGAGACGCTGGGAACGAGGTTGGCTAAAGCCTTGGTTACAAGAGAAGCAACTCACATCGATGAGCGAGAGATGACTGGATCAAAACCTCTAAACTCAATCTGTCAATGACAGTGGGAAAGACCTCTTACGATAACTTTGTAATATCGTCAGAAGATTCTCTCACTGATTTCGTGGCAACAGGATAAACATTTAACGTGAATCCTCAGCTTGTTTCCCTCATGCCAGCTGGGGGTTTTTGACCTTGTCACGTTTAACTTGGATCATTGGTGTCTGAAATTTAATTCGGTTCCATCAGCCGTTAGCTGTGAGTACTGAACGAGGGTAAACAAAGGATATTTATTCTTAACTTATAACAACATTTTAATCCTGATTTTATTATCGACAGTGGAAGGAAGCTTCTCCAATAAAAGCTTAAGATCAAGGAAACGAAGGAGCAGCTCTACCAACTCCATCGAGTCTTGTGCACAGGGCAGCAGGAACCGCTCTGAAATCTGGGAGCCCCTGAGAAAATCAAGACGGTTGTCGGAGAACACTGCTAACCTTTGTCAGGTTGAAGACGGTGTGGTCACTGAGTCTCTATGTGATGCTGTGGCTACACAGGAAACACTTAACGTTGAAGACGTTGTGGTCACTGAATCTCCATGTGATGCTGGAGCTACACAGGATACACCCAACGTTGAAGACGTTGTGGTCACTGAATCTCCATGTGATGCTGTGGCTACACAGGAAACACCCAACGTTGAAGACGGTGTGGTCACTGAGTCATTGTGTGATGCTGTGGCTATACAGGAAACACTCAACGGTGAAGACTGTGTTGTCAGTGAATCTCTATGTGATGCTGTGGCTACACGGAAAACACCCAACGTTGAAGACGGTGTGGTCACTGAGTCTTTATGTGATGTTGTGGCTACACAGGAAACACCTAACGTTCAAGACATTGAGGTCACTGAGTCTCTATGTGATGCTGTGGCTACACAGGAAACACCTAATGTTAAGGACGTTGTGGTCACTGAATCTCCATGTGATGCTGGCGCTACACAGGAAACACCCAACGTTGAAGACGGTGTGGTCACGGAGTCTCTACGTGGTGCAATGGCTACACAGGAAACACCCAACGTGGAGGACGTTGCGGCTACACAGGAAACACCTGACGTGGAAGACGGTGTGGTCACTGAGTCTCTGTGTGATACTGTGACTATACAGGAAACACCCAACGTTGAAGACGGAGCTGTCATTGAGTCTCTATGTGATGCTGTGGCTATACAGGAAATACCCAACGTTGAAGACGGTGTGGTTGCTGAGTCTCTATGTGATGCTGTGGCTACACAGGAAACACCTGACGTGGAAGACAGTGTGGTCACTGAGTCTCTATGTGATGCTGTGGCTACAAAGGAAACACCCAACGTTGAAGACGGTGTGGTTACTGAGTCTCTATGTGATGCTGTGGCTCCACAGGAAGCACCTGACGTGGAAGACGGTGTGGTTACTAAGTCTCTATGTGATGCTGTGGCTCCACAGGAAACACCTGACGTGGAAGACGGTGTGGTTACTAAGTCTCTATGTGATGCTGTGGCTACACAGGAAACACCCAACGTTGAAAAGGTTGTGTTCTCTCAGTCTCTATGTGATGCTGTGGCTACAAAGGAAACACCCAACGTTGAAGACAGTGTGGTCACTGAGTCTCTATGTGATGCTGTGGCTACACAGGAAACACCCAGCGTTGAAGACGTTGTGATCACTGAGTCTCTATGTGTTGCTGTGGTTACACAGGAAACACCCAACGTTGAAGACGGTGTTGTCACTGAGTCTCCATGTGATGCTCTGAGTGAAGGGAGTGAGATCAGTTCCTCCACAGGCAATGTCAGTGTGGCCTCAGAACCTTTAGTGGGAATGCTTGCATTTTCTGAGGATGATATCAATGTGCCTGTTGACAAGGTTTCTTCGCTGGCTGCACATGAGGCTGCCGAATGCTTTACTCAAGATGGGTCAACTAACATCAATGCAGGTGAGATCAGTGCACCCGTCCATGATGTCAGTGCAGTGTCAGCAGTGAGAGAGTTCTCTGAGGGTAATACTTCTCTACCTATGGAAACTTATTTTTTGTCTTTTTACACTGAATATACACGGGTCATCTGAAACCATTGACATAGAAATAATTTTTTGTAGCTTCTTTAATAATAGCTGTCGATGGTATCGATGGGGGTAAGATCGCCTCCCACAAATGATTTCAGTGCAACCTGCAGATATGGATTAAATCTTATGGGTTAACTAAATCAAACTGTTTATGGCAATGGGATGTTCATGGGCTGGCTAAAGCGTTGGTTTCAGGAAAAGCAACTTACATTTATGAGCTTGAGATCACTGGATCTTCAAATGATGACTGTGAAACCTCAAATCTTTTAGTGGCAGTTTGAGAGAGCTCTTGCGATAATAAATTTCGTTTTAACGTCTGAGGACTGTTCCACTGAGGTCGTGGCAAGAGGTTAAGCATTTAACATGAATGAGAGTGAGATCAGTACGTCGACAGATTTTTTGCTTCCTGCCAGTTGGGATTTTCAACTTTGGCATGTTCAACTTGAATTATTGGTTTCTGAAATTTAATTATTTGGATCCATTAGCCGTTGGCTATAAGTACTGAAAAAGGGTAAACAAAGGTTATTTATTTTTAATTTATAGCATTTTAATCCTGATTTTGTTATCGACAGTGGAAGGAAGCTTCACCAATAAAAGCTTAAGATCAAGGAAACGAAGGAGCAGCTCTGACAACTCCATCGAGTCTTGTGCACAGCGCAGCAGGAACTGCTCTGAAATCTGGGAGCCCCTGAGAAAATCAAGACGGTTGTCGGAGAACACTGCTAACCTTTGTCAGAGGGAAACTTCAGAACCTGATGAGGTCAATGCCACAGGCGAAACAATGGAGTCCTCTGAGGAGGATGTGACTCTGCCTGTGGAAAAGCGTCCTCCACTGGATCTGTGTGAGTTAACTGAAGGAGTAGCTGGAGAAGAAACAACAGCCTTGAATGAGAGTGAGATCAATACATCCACATGCAACGTCACTGCAGCTTCAGAACTTGCAACGGCAGAGGAAACGTCCTCTGAGGACAATGCGACTGTGCCTATGAAAAAGCGTTCCTACCTGGATCTGCGTGAGTTAACTGGAGGAGTAGATAGAGTTGACACAACTGTCACTGATGCAATTGAGATCACTACATCCACAGGTAACGTCACTGCAGCTTCAGAACTTGCAACGGCAGAGGAAACGTCCTCTGAGGACAATGCGACTGTGCCTATGAAAAAGCGTTCTTACCTGGATCTGCGTGAGTTAACTGGAGGAGTAGATAGAGTTGACACAACTGTCACTGATGCAATTGAGATCACTACATCCACAGGCAACGTCACTGCAGCTTCAGAACTTCCAACGGCAGAGGAAAAGTCCTCTGGGATTAACATCACTCTACCTTTGGAGAAGTGCTCCGCTCTGGAGGTACTCAAGTCAAGTGACGTCTGGCGTACAGGGGAATCACGGAACGTTTATGAAGGTGAGATCACGGCATCCAGCCACAATGTCATTACAGGCCAAGACCTTTTTATTGCCACGGACGAGTACTTTGAGGGTAATATCACTCTGCCTATGGAAAAGGTTTCCTTAGTGGATGAAGCTGACCATGCTGAAGCCAGTGCAACGGACGGAACAAGCAGCAAGGATGAGATTGAGATCGCTGCATCAATAAATGATGTCAGTGCAGCTCCACAAGGTTTCTTTGGAGTTGACGGGTCTGGTGAAGATATCACTCTGCCTGTGGAAAAGGTTTCCTCACTGGATGTACTCAAGCCTGCTGAAGCCATTGCGACTGACGAAACACCTATCACTGATGAGAGTGAAGTCACTTCGTCCATACATGGTTTCAGTGCAGCCTCAGAAGTTTTAATGGTAGGGGAAACGTTCTCCGAGGCTTATATCACTCTGCCCGTGGAAAAGCTTTCCTTACTCGAAGTACATGGGCCAGTAGAGGTTGTGGCTACAGGAGAAACTACTACCCTTGATGAGGTTGAGATCACTGCCTGCGCATATGATGGCAGTGTCATCACAGCAGAGAAAGCTTTGTCCCAGGATACCACCCTTCCTGTGGAGAACATTGCCTCGCTAGAAGTACACCAGCCAACTAAGGCCGTCGCCACAGAGGAAACAACGAACTTTGACGAGGATAAGATTGCTGCAACCACATGTGATGGCACTCCGGCAGTGCAAGAGCACTTTCCGGATAAAACCACCCTGCCTGCGGAAAAGATTTCATCACTGGAGGTACACGAGACAACTAAGGCCGTCGTCACAGAGGAGACAACTAACTTTGACGACGAGAAGATTACTCCAACCACATGTGATGGCATTCCGGCAGTGCAAGGGCGCTCTCAGGATAAGATCACTGTGCCTGTAGAAAAGGTTTCCTCACTGGATGTACACGAGGCAGCCAACGCTGTGGCTGCAAAAGAAGCAATTACCTCTGATGACAGTAAGATTACTGCCTACAATTATGACGTCAATGCAACTTGTAAGCATTTAGTGATATCTTTGGTTCCATTAAGTGCTTGCAGGTTTCATTGCGATACATGTGTTGTTTCTCTCTTATTCTATTTCCTTGACAGCCGAGTTTTAGTGAGCTAAAGCAATGGCGACGGCAACCCCGACCCCGAGGACAACGCCCAGTAAAAAATGAGTTTATATTTTACCTTTGAATTTCGCAATTTTTTTTTTTCGTGCACCTATTGGTTTCAAAAATTGCTCAAACGTCAGCGTTCAAATCCAAATGAAAATACGAAAAAATTGCTGCTGTCGTTCGCGTTCTCCAAAATACGCAGAGCTTGGCTATTTCATGTTGTTGTTGTGCAGAGGACGGCAAAGAACTATACAAAGATTTATAACGGACTCGCACAGCCATTGTCCTACTCATTAAACCTTTAGTTTGGTGGCGTTCTTGTTGCCGGTGCAGTCGTCACTGACGTGGTTTGCTTAAGCTCTCTATTAAGTTTAAGGACATTGAAGTTCGAGTTTAAAGTTGCATGGGATTTTTGAGAGCGAGTACAAATAGATCGATTTTTTTATTATGTCAACTGTAAAGTGGCTGGCAGCACCTTGATGTTGCGACCGAGCTATTATAATGAAGTGTTTGGAATTTCAGTCCTATATAGTTGAACAAGATATGCTCTCATATGCTCTCATAACTTAACTGGGTACCAAATTAGCTTTTTGATATCACTTTCATTGTCACCAGTGGAGAGGAGCTTGTCCAGGAGAACCTTAAGGAAACGGAAGCGAGCCTCTGAAACAGCCAGTGAGGGGTATGGACACGCCAGCACGAGCTGCTCTGTGCACAAAGATGTCGGCGAACCAGCAAGGAAATCAAAGCGCTGCCTGCTGAACAGTGGAGCTGACACAGCTGCCTCTACCTCCAAGGCTACCACTGCACCAGCCGTCCTGTCTGAAGGAGCTGACGCTGCAGCCACAGAAACGGCTGACAATGATGTAAGTGTGTTCACTGCATTTACATCCACCTGCCAGGAATAGGCCATTTTACAGTTGTGTGATCAGTTACGTGGCCTTTGAATGCAAGCGAGGCTGGAGGTGACCTTGGTTTGATACAGACCTCTCTGCTTTCCTCATTGAAATGCCAACTAGTTAGCATAAGAACAACTTGATTTACACAACAAAAGCAGTGAGGTCTGTATCAAAACAAAGTCACCTTCAGCCTCGCTGCCATTCAGAGGCCAGGTCACTGAGCAGACAACTGTAAAATGGTCTATTATTGATCACACTGAATTGTCCTTGTTTATGCTGTCAGCTCTGATGTTGTTAATATAATGAAACTACTAATTACGTGAGAGTTGGATCTTTACGGAAAATCTCAAACCGATCGCTCGGTCAATACGACAAGTCCGAGGTTTGAGATTTTCCCGTAAGACCGAACGTTCGAGGTTGATAAGTTGTTTATGATCAGGCATTTCGTTCCTGGAGGCCCACAGTCGGCACGTAGGCATTATGGGAGAGCAACGCCCTAGAATTAGTCAATCAGAGCGCGCGTTATTTTGGCCACAAACACAATCCATATCATGATTATTATTATTATCATTGTTATCTTCACCGACATTAATCAAGTTATATTTTTTTTTGCAATTATTAGACGATCAAAATCAAAGCCGAGGGTATCCCAGCTCCAAACTCTGGTGCAGAGAGTCCAGTCACCATGGGGTACGTGCATTACTACCTGAGCACGGCTTATCAGCTCTTGTGTGGTGCCATGAAGCGAGACCCAGCTGGTACCCTTCCCGCCGTGGAAAGCGTCATCCAGCAGTCTCAGGTAAGAAGAGCAGTTATGGTTGGTTGTTAGGGTGAGAGTAATTCTGACAAGAACTGTTGTTGCTGACTGACGTTTCGCCAACCTGAGCCAAAGTCATCTTCAGACTCAAATGGATAGTATTTGTCAGTCTGGTCCGTTGAAAGTAAATGGTCAGTTTAGCCGTGATGATATACATTGCCTGAAAGACTCGTGTAAAGTTTGTCAGCAGTCAGATTGACCACTTTTTGTAAGTTTCAATCCGTCTATTGTTAGTCAAATTAAGTCGGTCTGTTTGACGTTCGTTTCTCTGTTTTGTTTATGTCGTGAATAAGCCGTTTGTAAGGTGCCGGTAGTCGTTTTCTTGTGTAAAGGACGGTAGTCCTCACCCCTCTCAAAAGTGAACTAGCAGAATACATGGGTCTAGATATATTTTTATAATTCACTATTATATTATTATGATTAACGTTTTCGTTATTGCTCAGTGTGTAGTTTCCAGCACATTTTGCATTTTCACGTACCCTCACATTTTCATTTTCTTGTATTACAGGAGGCTACCGCGGCAGAGCCCCCCCAAAACAGCACGGCACGTCGAAGACGAGTACGACAAGTCTGGAATGGGGAAACGTTTGTTCCCAAAGTACGTGAAAACTAACGATTATCACTGTTAAATGGTTAATTTACCCTGTTGAATGTGTACTTATTGAACTTATTGAACTACCTAAATAGTGGAAAAAATGGAGTTTTCTTAGTATTTCTAGGAAGCACATCTTTAGACTAACAAGCAACTTTAATGAAGGGACACAACAGTTGGGCATGCATAAATCGAGTGTGTTTTTTTAATGAAGAGACATAACGATTGGGCATGCTTTGAATTTTTCCTTTCTATTTTCTGCAGATAATATTTTTGAAGTTCTAAATCAATTCTGCTGACTTGGCTTTGTTTATGTTATAGGCACAGGGACGGGAGCAAGCGCAACCCTATCTCCGTCGGCGACGCCCACGGAGAAAGTGAGACGGCACTCTATAAGTGTCGTCTCTTTTTTTTTTTTTTCCTCCTGATTTGTTAAAAGCAACACGTGTATACTTGGTGAGCGGGTCAAAAATATTTTAAAACAAAGTTAAAAAAAGCACAAACAAAATTCAAAATTTAAAAAAACAAACCCTTCTTCCCCCAGAAGGAGGGTTTCGACTTTCGGGATTAAAGGTTAGGTGGGATAATTGGGGATATCCCACCAAACCTTCATACACCCCCCCCCCCCCTCCTCCACATGGGCAGTGGCAGTGCCCGTCTCCCGATCTATACCCTACTTCCTCACCATCATCCCGAAAAAAACAAATACCAATAATACAAAAATAACAGAAAAAATACAAAATACAAAAACATCACAAAAATATAAAACTTTCAAAAACCCAAAATCCAAATTCAAACCAAAAAGAAAAGTTAACAAGTAGAAACACACCAACAACTTTCAGTTTTTAACTTGTTAACAAGAAAAAACCCGACCAAAAATCCCGAAGACAAGCCTATTCAATATTTCTCTATTGCCTTCTGGTGCTTTGGCGGTGCGAAGAACTAATGAAAAAGTGATAAAAACAAGCTCACCAAGTATCATGATGTTGTACTGGATTTCAAATGTAAAGCTGGAAAGATGAAATAAACTACATGCGAATTTTCAATGGCTGTGAAATCACTTATTAGCTATCTCATTCTTAGTCCATGTCTCACATCTGAGTTTCCCTTGTTGTGTTTCAGTAGGAGGTGTGCTTGCCAGTCAAATCAGGGTTTCTACAGGTTAGAAAATGGTCAGGGAATAAAACAGGTCCGCAGTGCCATTTTAATGTCACGCAACGCATAACGTGAATAATCAAACGTACCGGTACTCTATTACAAAATGAAGAACCCTGTCGAGCGTGGTGTTATATCTGATGAAACTATAAAGGAACTTCAGAAGGACTGGTAATTTTTAATTTTGGAAATGATGACGTCACATCAAAACCTTCAATTACCAGTCCCACCTCGCAAGGTCTCACCTAGAAATCCCTTGTAGTGCCAAGCCTCGACACCTGGACTTAAAGAAATATGTTCAGAGTAACAATTGTCAGTCAAGTTAGGTCCCAAAGTTGTTTCAATTTCATATCGGTTACAGTTGTCAATAAAGTTATGTCCCAAAGTTGTTTAAATTTCATATCGGTTACCATTGTCAGTAGAGTCAAGTCCCAACTTCATATCGGTTACTTATCGATGTAGTGCCATAGTCCCTGTTTCCTTTTCTGCTCTGTTTTGCTATTGTAGATAAAATATATAAAAATGTACCTTTTTAACGTTGATTTATATTTAGCTCTTATTAACCGAGCTGGAGGTCTGTAGGGGAGAATCTTGAACGAGGTCGTGAGTACAGACCGAACACAGTGAGGTCTGTACACACGACTGAGGTCAAGATTCTCCCATACAGACCGACTTAGCTCGGTTAATAAGATGTTTATTATGTGGCAAAGAAGAAAACTTTAATTCGTTTAATGTAACTGGTTTGCTGACAGTTTGCTTGCGAACGGCGATGAGCTTAACTTAAACCTGCCGAAATTTGCTCGTCCTCTTTACTTTTTTTTTTGTCATCAGGCTTTTTGGCACTTCCATAAATGATTGAGAAGAAAATAAAAGAAAATGGTGAACATTTTTGTATTTTAGTTTGCTACTTTTTCAACGCAAAATGAAACCGGTCTAGCTAGATGCCGGTCTAGATGGGAAAATCTAGACCGCGGTCAATATCGATTTCAGCCAATCAAATTCGTGAAGTCGTTTGTTCCCAATCTTTGTGAGACAGCCATATAATAAATGCGATATATTGGCCGTTGAGGCTTAGTTCGTTTTTTACATCTATGTATGTAGTGCGACTATTGTTGTTGCGAAAAAGGATATTCAATTATCTTTATTTGTTTGAATGTCTTTACATCATTAAAGTAAAGAATTGAATATCAGTTGCCTGTGACCTGTGACCCGTGACCTTTGCCCTCCATATTAGACCTGCCGCAATTAGGCCGCCGGCCAGACTGGATATTGCTAAATGTAAACAGAAGTGCGACAAAGGTGAAAAGTTACTTAATCTGGTTATCTGAAACATGGAAAGTACATGGCTGTTCTTTCCACACAGCCACTCTTTGCACTTTGAAGGGATTCATGAGATGAACCACGAGCACTGAATAACTGAAATTCCACCTACACGAAGCCAGGTATACCCTCTGTCGAATCTCTTATTCTTGTGTCAAAAGGGCTCTGCTTTGCCATGCAGTGGCCCTTGAAAGATCCATCAGCTAACAGTTTTGCTCGACAAATTCGCTTCAAAACAGATAGTCCTCGCTCAAATTATCTACCTGTTGAATATTTTGGCTTACAAAAAGTGCCAAGTAAAGATTTCTCAATGTAATATAAACCACAACATTAACGAACCTAAGCAAATGAGGAAGAATATTCGAGCGAAATTCTGCATTTTTATCAACCTACTAAACTTCACCCATTGGGTGCCATTTTGAATTTCATCCAAGCCTGAAACGCGACGTCACACTGGCGGTGAGTTGCTTAGAGACACCCCCTCCCTCCAGCTCCTGATGGAAAACATTTTTTTATTATTATTATTTTTTTACTTTAATTAATTGCTACTTACACTGCTTACAATACAATATTAATGTAGTTACTTACACTACTTACAAAAACTTATTACTTACGCCACTTACGATACTAACACTTACTCTATATAATACGCATACTCACGCTACTAACAATACTAATACTTACACTGCTTACAATACAACATAATTAGATTACTTGCCCTACTTACAATTCTAGCACGGTAAGATCATACCAGTTTACTCCTGTCAGTAATGTAAATTCCCAATTGCGAATTACAGAAAATATGCATGGTATATATGCGCCTTGTTTCTTTTCCTTTCACTTTTATTTTCGTTTATATTAGAAAAAAAAACATGCTCACTTCTCACTTTAACTTTCGACAGTGGCCTTTTGTATAAAACTGATTCATGACACGCTTTCAGCTGTTACAGCAATTCTGCATTTTGTTCAATTTCTGTCTGAAATTGAACGCGACAAGTTACACTGGCTGTGTATTGTAAGTACTTAATCGCTATTTGTGTCTAGATATTCAGGATTATTTTACCACAATTTTTAATGCTTATGTACTGATAAATGACAGCTGGACTAAAGGCTTGTTTCTATATAATTGTTGGTGAACCGCTCAAGAATCAGTTGTGTGCTTATTTACGACTTCCCGTTTCCAGTTGATCGTCACGATCGATACGGAGTAAAAATTACAATGTTCTAGATGATCTATATTGTTACATTCTAACACTTTACATCACAGCAATCGCCTAACATTCTCTGCAAAGTGCCTTTACTATGTGATCGCAGAGACAATTGAGGTATTTCTCCGCTGTCGTTGTCGCAATTGTCGCAACTTTCGAGCCGGCTGGTGATCAGTTGTTTCAATGAAATCACTGAAGACTTATTTTCAGCTATCACAATGAACTTATGGGTCGAAACCAGCCTCTACATGGTTTGACGTGTTTTGCTGTCCTTGTTTCGCTTTCAAACTGGGCCATTTATTACTAACAGCTAACCTGGAGGATTTCAACACAACCAGCTGAGACTCAACTTCCGTCGGATATCATAGCGTATTAGGAATAATTTACACTTGGCCTTTTCACCGTAACTTTAAGCTGCATCGAATAATACAATGATCTCGCTGTTATAGAACAGCAGGGCGCGAGCGAGTTTTTTTGTATGACATGACAACGAAGTCGAATCAAAATGCCACTTGTTTTGACTTCGGGAGAATTCACCCTCCTGTTTTCCTTTATAGCGAGATTTCTGGGACTTAAATTAACTTCCGAGGAGACTCATAAGGCGGCTCACGAAGAAACTGAAATATGACGCATCAGACATCAGTATTGAAATAAGATTCTATTCTTCGTCCGTTCAAAGGTCAAAACGACAAGGTACAATTCATGTTTACCCTTTGGGGTTAACTCCAGTTTACCTCCATACTTTCCTCCTACATTTTTGTTCTGAAATCTTCCTCTTCCTTGAAATTTGAGTTCGAGACAACGGATTCGAATTAGGGAGGCCCTAATAAGTATCCTTCCCAGCTAGCCTCTTCCAGGCGTTCAGTTAGTTCAGGGTCGTACAGGAGTATTCTCGTGATGCGTGATTAGCTGATTTTATTTTCCGTGAAACGTAAATTTAGGAATTATTCTTCGTGACTCGTGACCTGAAGGTTTTGCGTGACCCGTGAGGAATCTGAATTTTTAACCGATATTCGTGATTTTACTACTCTATTCTACGTGATTTTGAGACGCAAGTCCTCCGAATGGTTAGACTTTCCTATCGAGAGTGACTTAGGTATGCTATTTGCAATATGGAGCCTTGACTTAGCCATACGTGATTTTGCTTTCTTCAAACACTGTTTCTAGTGAAAGAACAGGTTATTAAAAAGAGTATTTTACTTGCTTATTTTCGTGATTCTGGAAAACGAAATTTTTATATCCGTGATCCGTGATCCTCTATTTTTTCCGTTCGTGAACCGTGCCAGAGACCCCTCCCAGTACGACCCTCTTAGTTGGGACGCAGCGCGAAAAACGGCGCGCGAAAAAATAAGAAAAAGCTCGGCAAGAGGAAGCGAAAGAACGTGTGTGTGCAAACTTAACAAAAGGTCCTTCCAGTATACCAGGATCTGGTATACCCGCTGATTGGTCAATTTTGACCGATTTTGTCAACACTCGAGCATTACTGATGCAGATGAGATATGCGATATGGCGGCGATCAGAGACCTTTCAACGAGTGACGCGGTGTTCAAATCTGTGATAGACAACACGTCAAAAGATTTTCCCCAAGTGAAGTGTCTTCTTGAAGAACAGATCAGATGGATTGCATAAAAAATACGGTCAATGGAAGATGTCTTTGCAATCCTTCCCACCGGTTTTGGGAAGAGTTTAATCTTTCAACTCTTTCCACGAGTAATGTCTTCAATGAATGGAAAAGCCGGTGCCGTCTCCACGATCATGGTGCTTTGTCTAGCTCTCGTGGCCATAATGAAAGACCAAACTGGACAGTTGAACAAAATTGGAGTTCCAGCAACGGCAACAGGTATTGACGAAGAAGCCGCCAAAAACCCGGAAGTGTGAGATCGTGTATAAATGCAGTTCGTGACATCTGTACATTTGCCGTTTCTGTTTTCGGTATCTCGACCTTTTCCTCTGTGATTAGCCATGCGGTGTTTATACTTTGTTTGGGCTCATTTCTTTTGCAAGATATGTTTTAAAGTCTCTAAATATTGGCTTTCGAGGGACAAAGTTTGAAATATTCCGTGAACATGTTTCAAAATAAGGTTGACAACTGAAAACCACAAGCCGACGGTCATGTTACGGAACCCTGTAGGCGGTCTTTAAGGTGCCTGAATACAGTTTTTGATACCTGTGTTTCATTCACCTTTTTCTCTAAAACCCTTGATCCCTCGGTCGTCAAAAATGGCAGCAAGCAATGGTTAAGCTGACGTATGTGCCGTTGCCATGGCAACATGAGTAAATATAAACAGGCCTTTGAAATCGGTTTTGTTTATTTGCAGAAAATCTAGCCATTAGATTTTCTTTATAATTTGCATACAACAAGCTTGTAACGATTCACACAAGTTGCCACCATTTTGCTAATAATTTAACAGAGATCTTTAATTATCTCTTGTTGAAGGTTCACTGGAATATCTAGAACTTCCTTTGTTAAAGTTCAATTAGTCTCAATACTCCATTACTTATTTCCTAAAGTATTTTCGTGCCAAATTTCTTGAAATTCTAATGAGTGGATCTCGAGAAATAGACGTATTTCCCAGAGTGCAATTTTTCATTCAATCGCAATTTTTTGACTTACTACGCATGCGCTGCATTTAACTGGGTTCTTTCGGTAGAAAAGAAAAAGCTGAGAATTGTTGGGTTCTTTGCATCGTTACCTTTTCTAACATATCTTTGGAATAAAAGACTAAAGCCATCAATACACTGCGTTCAGTTATAGAGAAAAATAGCACAGATAGTGCGGGTGTTGAGTAAATAAAACGATTTCTCTATTGACGGCTTGTTTCTTTTTTGCAATCCTTGTGCGCGCGCTGAATTGCATCAGCAAAGGCGCACGCGAAAACTGTGTTCAGCCACCTTAAGTATGTGGAAGGACCGTCTGTTAAGTTTGCCCACAGGCGTTCATTCGCTTCCTCTCTTTCGCTTCCTTTTTTCGCGCGCTGTTGGAAGAGGCTACCTCCCAGCCGTGATTAGTGGCGAGAAGCGGTGCGTGACTACCCTAATAACGGCTGTGAAGGAGGCTAGATCCAACTGTTTATATTTATACCATGTAATCTATACAGCCAATCAGAATACAGGAAGGCCGTTGTATACGGGACGGTATTACACCCAACCTTCCCATCATGCGCTGCGCGTATATCGCATTGATTGTGTGGGCCACTGTATTTTGTGTGGCATGGTAGTTATGCACCGCTTCCTCGTGGCATACCGCGGAATATCCCACTTGTCAATAATATTTCCATATGGTATACACTCGAACGGCATTGCATAACTGGCATATAGTGTATATTTATAATCCATCACATATTTTCGCTCGCGCGGCTGGTCTAAACGCGTCACGTGACCGAATATTCCCCAGCTAAAACTGGGGAATATCCGAGAATATTCCCCAATTTTCGAAACTACGCGTGTTGCGAAAAATATTTGAAGGATAATAAACATAATCGCCTCCATTTTACTTTGAAAATATGCTCGGATATTTGTCCCTGGACCTTACCAGTCCGAGAAGCGAAAGTTTTCCTCGAGCTACGCTCTCGGAAAACTGTACGCCTCTCGGAACAGATAATGTCCGCGGACAAATACCCGAGCATATTTTCGCGCCAAATGGAGGCTATTGTATATATGTTCGTATTCTCGGTATTGGACTGGAACTAGCTTGCAATGGAGGCTCAGGCGGGGAATATCATTAAAAAGAGATAAAAGTCATTTGCATTTGAAAAGACTCCCCGCATCAGCCTCACTTGCAAGCTAGTTCCAGTCCAATACCGGAAATGCGAACATGGCCCATCTGGACATAAATATAGCAACTCGACATATAAAATATCACTTTTCTCAAAATTTCGATCATTTGACAAACATACACCTGCAGTTACATATGACATATATAGGGAGAGACTGAGGGGAAAACAATGGAACCAAAACTCGTTGAAAGCTTTTGAAACGTAGGGCCTAATATCGACAGCAACATAAGCAATACACAAAGGAGACGAGAAAAAGCGTTTTTTTTTTTGTATTTTTCCCCGTGTATTTCCAACTTATTATATCTCTCACTTACTAGGTTATGCAATTTAATGGGCCGTATTTTACTGTACGTGGAGGCACGATGGTTTTATGGTTAGTGCATGCGCCTGCCTCCGGTTTGAGTGGTCCGGGTTCGAGCCCTGGCAGGGGACATTGTGTTGTGTCCTTGGGCAAGACACTTCACTCTCGCAATGTCTCTCTCCACCCAGGTGTATAAATAAATGGATACCAGTGAATTGAATGTTGGGGGGACCCTGCGATAGACTAGCATCTCATCCACGGCGGGGGGGGGGGGGATAGAAATACTCTTAGTCACTTCATGCTACAGAAACCGGAGAAGCTCCGGCCTGATGAACCACTTGGCTTGTATGCAGACTTTATATTTACCTTATTCTACTGTACGGCCCGCTAAAATTTGAAGCTGTTTTTGTAGCCTGCGTACCAAGCGTTCTCGTACAAAGAGCTTTTCCGCATTCTGGCCGCGCGTAAATTGGAGCGAGAGCAAAAATTCGACGAAGCAGGGGGTGGTGGGGAGAGAGAGGGAACGCTTGCCCGCAAACCCCTCGATTTTGAAAAACCCGTTCGTTCCCTGCGCGAAGATCAAACAGGAACCAGGGAAGGAGAACCAATCTTTGATAGTCTTATTTGTCAACCTTTCTTAGCTTTACTGAGTCGTTTTTCGTGTCCTGACAAGGTGAGACCGAATTTTAGAAGCTGGCGATTGGTTGTTGTTTTCCTTGCTTAAGCGAATTTATACTCGCGTTGACAACTTCTGATTTTCGGACGGTTCTATAATTCAAAAGTTAATTATTTCTCTAGCAGCAAGAAAATGAAATGACCGTCGACCTAATGAGCGGTTAGAGTTATACCACAGGAAAAGCTGGTCTGAAGCCGAACATTTGACTTATTGTCCTCCACACGAGTATGCAGATATACGTCGTATTATTAAGATTTTAACTCGGTGACAAAGTTGTCAATCAATAAATGAACTCAACTGTGAAAACCAGTGGACGTTTTTCAAAATCAAGGGGCTTGCCGGCAAGCGTTCCGTCTCACACCCCACCACCCCCTAATTCGTCGAATTTTTGCCCTCGTTCCAATTGACACGCGGTCAGAATGTGGAAAAGCTCTCTGTACGAGAACGCTACCTACGCAGGTTACGTTTTTGTCGACAAAGTGTCTAATTATTTATCGCCAAGTTCTCTTACAGCCGCTTTCAGTGTTAAGGTAGCTGAACACAGTTTTTGATACCTGTGTTTAATTCACCTTTTTCTCTAAACCCTTGATTCTTTGTTCGCCAAAAATGGCTGCAAGCAAGTTAACAACACCAATTTTGTTTTTTTTTTTTTTACAGTTAAGCTGACGTATGTGCCGTTGCCATAGCAACATGAATAAATAAAGGCAGGCCTTTAAAATCGGTTTTGTTTATTTGCAGAAAGTCTAGTCGTTAGATTAACTTTATAATTTTCATGCAGCAAGTTTTAAACGATGCTCACAGGTTAGCATTATTTTAATAATAATTCAGCAGATAGATCTTTAATTATCCCTTGTTGAAGGTTCACTGGAATATCTAGAATTTCCTTCGTTAAAGTTTAATTTTTTTCAATACCCCAGTTACTTATTTCCTAAATCATTTTGGTGCCAAATTTTGTGAAATTTTAATGAGTGGTTCATGAATAAATATAGACAGGCATTTAAAATCGGTTTTGTTTATTTGCAGAAAATCTAGTCATTAGGTTTACTTTATAATTAGCATGCAACAAGTTTGTAACGATGCTTACAAGTTAACACTATTTTAGTAATAATTTAACAGAGAGATCTTTAATTATCCCCTGTTGAAGGTTCTAGAATATCCTTTGTTTAAGTTAAAATTTTTTTCAATACTCCAGTTACTTATTTCCTAAAGTATTTTGGTGCCAAATTTTGTGAAATCTAATGACTGTTTGGCGAGAAATAGGCGTATTTCCGAGAAAGCTCTTCTGCATTCAATCGCACTTTTTCGACTTACTACGCATGCGCTGCATTTAACTGGGTTCTTTTGGTAACAAAGAAACAGCTAAGAATAGGCCCTTTGCAGTTGGGGTCACGTGACCGAATTTTTCCGAGAAAATTTTCATATTATGGGCTATAACTTAAAGAATGCCAGAAATGGAAAGAGCGCATCGAAAATACCAAACTGGCCAAGTTTGAGGCCCCTGGCATTAAAGAGTAAGTTAATACGACAGCTTGAATTTTCGGAAAATTTAGAGGATTTGTATAGAAAATGTTGCTGGAGAGCAAGACCTTGCTCTCCAACAACTTTTTCCATACAAATCTTCTTATTCTTTTAAAAATTCAGACTGTCATAAAATCTCATTCCTTAATGATGGGGGCCTCAAACTTGGCCATTTTGATATTTTCGACATGCTTTTTCCATTTCTGGCATTTGTTAAGTCATAACCCATAATTTTATGAAAAGTAGGTCACGTGATGGCTTAGCTGCAAAGGGCCTATTGCTGGGTTCTTTGCATCGTTGCCTTTTCTAACATACCTTTTTAAATAAAAGACTAAAATCATCAATACACTGTGTTCAGTTATGAAGAAAAATAACACAGATAGCGCGGGCATTGAGCAAATAAAATGATCGCTGTATTGACGCTATGTTTTTTTCCTTTGCAATCCTTGTGCGCGCGCCGAAGAGCGCGCGCTAAAACTGTGTTCGGCCACCGGTGGCTCCCTATAGTTTTACGATCGCGCGAGCGCTGAGGAAGTAATCTGCTCGCGCTCAAAGGAAAACGTCAGTGTTTTTCGATATCTTATTACGTGAACATGAAAAACATAAAAAAAGACATAAATTTGAAAATATCAAAAAAACTGCCTTTACAAACCCTACTTTTTTCGTGTTTAAAATTCGTACCCCGCCGTATTCAATGTACCGTAAAAATTTTGGAAAATTTCACCGAAGGAAATTCAAGAAAATCACAAATAAAGCCCTAAAAACTGTAAGCAACGCATTTGTTTGGGCATTTATAATTCAACATTAAAAGCCAAGATTTTACAGAGATGGTAGTAAATCAACATATCATCATTGCTTATTACATTTAATAAGTTTGAAAGGACTGGGTGTAAAAACGAATGCAGAAATACCACTAGCGCAACGCTAGCGACACAACAACAACAACACTAGCGCGCGCAACGTGATAAATGACTACCCTATGGAGCCACCTTAAGTGCATAGTGACTATCTTTCCACATTCCATCTCTCGACATGCCATGTAACCTGGTTTACGTCAAAAATGTAAGCACAACTGAATTCTTTATGGTCGAACTTGACTTTTAGTCACGAAAGATGGATTTGTTTGACATCAAACTAAGGCTAGGAGTATCAAGAAGTCATTCTGTGAGAGATAAATAGACTGTTTTGAATGTTTACATCTCCCGAATATTAACTGAGCGGTAACGGCCCAATTTCTACCGGAAGTCACCATTGAGACTCAGAGCCGATCGACTACACTAACACCGTTTGAATATTATCCTGTACTGAAATCGGGAAACATGCAAAGTCCACAATCTTCTACATTCAACTGAGGTCAGTAATTATCATTTATTTGCCATTTGTTCCGCTAATAACCGGAAAAATTGCTAGTTTCACAATTAAACGGTCTCTAAGCCGCTATAATTACATAGCATGTCGAAAGATGGCATGATGAAAGATCGTCGAAAGATAGTCGAAAGATGTCGCCTATTCAGGTAACACTGAAAGCGGGTGTAAACGTTCATGACAACTAAACGGGTAAAACGGTTTTTGTTTGTTAACATTTTGACGACATGTATTAAGACGTGCTAACGACTTCATACTATTTCGAACTGACGTAGGTCAGTCATTTGAAGCCGTTTCACGTGACTTGAAAAAAGTGTCTTGCCCAAGGACACAATGCAAGGTCCCCGGCCGGGGCTCGAACCCGGACCGCTCGATCCGGAGACGAGCGCACTAACCATGGGGCCACCGCGCCTGCCACAATAAGGTCCTTTATTTATTTCTTTAGATTGGTTTTGAATGTGCTTTGCTGAAGGAGAAAATGGAAAACCAAGTCGGAGATTTTAAAATTAGTAGGAAACAAATCATCCACACTTTTGACTTCAATAATGATTATCAGAATGTGGAATTCACTCATGTCATGACGACTGACTGCTACCGCCGAGGGAGACCTTACAAACTGTTCAGGTTTAATGGGGGAAGTCAGGTGCAGATTACTTTTGATCTGCCAGAGAATGTTAAGAAACCAACTCGTCTCCATCTGACCGTCACGGAAGGTTGCTGGAGTGGAATGATGGATATTTTCTTGAATGACACCCTTTGGATTGAGAGACATAAGAGTGCTGGGTCCAACTGGCAAACCCGTGAAATAACTTTGGAGGTGGATAGGGAACGGTTACGCGCCCAGAACAATTCTATCACCATGAAGCTACGTGAAGATGCTGTAAACGTCTACTGGTTGGCAGACGCTATCATAGAAGTGACTTATACTGTTCCATCTACACTCGTTGACATCACTGCCAATGCTGTGGCGAGAATGATCAGGAATGGACAAATTCCGGAGGAAGTAATTAACATCAAACAAAATCTTCCAACAGAGGTTGCAAACATTATTTATGAGTGGATGTAACAGAACTGGTTATTTTGCCTTTTTTTTCAAAAGGAACGTTTTTAAATAACCGCCTCTTTGAACGGTTTCACTTGAGTGTCGAAGGTAAATTGTATTTGCTTTGGTTTGGTTTTCAAACAATTGGCTTAAAGAAAGTCGGGCCACTTTTTCATCCAATCAGAAGTAAAACCAGAATCAATCTTGATTCATGTCTCACTCGCATGCGTTTTTTCGCGCTTAGCGTGAGCTTCATGTCATTGCTTTGAGTTTTGATTGGTTCACTGTATTGTGTAATTTGTGATTGGCTAGAGTGATTAATGGTTTTGGTAATACGACGCTTTAAATACTATTAGTAGAATTCTACTAGTATACTAATGCAAATGCTGCAGTCTGATTGGCTGAGCTACTCGTACACTATCAGCCATAGAGTGCAGTGGCTGTCTGTCCTCTACGAAATGGCGACGCTTCCTCGTTTTCTCGATATTTTGGAGGAACGTTTAGATGCACATGGACAGTTAAATTCCCGAGAAGACTAAAATAAGTTAATTAACGATATTGTGACTTAAAAAACTTGAAATTATTGAAAAAAAAAAAAACAAGTGCTCACGCGTAAACAACTGCAAATTTCCAATGAAAATTTAGTGCAGGCGATATTGTTGTGGCGTGAGTTTAATAATAAGTACAAAAATAATTGGAAACCGTTATTTGCGTCAATTTCGGTTAGAATTCTACTAAAACAATTGAGGTGTTATAGTTCACCACTAAATTTTCTCCGATTCTCATTGGTTGGAATTGATCACGTGACGCGGTAGTGTTCATCCGCAGAGAGACACTATCAGCCCATGGTGCCCGTCCGAGGAAAATACCCGGATGGATAGTACTCGTCCGTGAATTTTTTCTGTAAACAAGCGTGCTTGTAGAAAATAAACAATTGAAATTGTATTAAGTGGGTTTTTGTCTGTTTTTCTTTTTAGCTGAACTCCTGCGCGCCGAAGGCGCGCGAGCGGAGCCCCATACCTTAGAAAATTTGGTAACCCATCGATCTAAGAAATTTTGGTCGTCACATGACTATCCTACGTCCGTGCGTCCCGCCTTGAAAAATAAGAGAGTAGCACCATTACCATAGGTACATCTTTGATATTAGACATCCATGTTATAATTAATTGACAGCTGTCAAAACAAGGTATCCGCTGACCACGTCCCTAATATAACCGCTGAAAGTTCCTAATATATTGCGTGCGTAAGTTTTTCAATCTTGGGTACACTCATTAGGTATGGTTTGTTAAAATGTAACTAGAATATAAATAATCATTTTGATCATTTTTTGAGTTTCTGATCCCGAGAATTCAGGAGCTCCGCTTTTAGGCTTGCCTAAATCTATATATTTAATTTTACATTTGGCTTTCACGGCTTTCATCTAAAAAAGTTGAAAATAATTCAATATGATTTTTGAACCGGCGCGCGGAGAAAAATTTAGTGGTGAACAACAAAGACGATAGAGTTTTATGTCTCGGAACTATCGTTCTGATAGTTACCCCTTAGAAATTTGATGTTCTTAAAACTAGCATATTTGCCCTCGAAGCGAAATATTTGTTTCAAGAACATCAAATTTCCGCGGGGCAACTATCAGCCGATAGTTCCTCGCCAGAAACTCTCTCACGGCACGAAAAATTGGATTTACTCTAAATTTGATCCTGATCAAACTCGAGGTCAAATATGATCATAGCTTTGATCCAAACTTTGACGTGCGTCAAATGTATGTCAAAACTGTCATGGCTTTGCCGATACATTTGATCCATGACAAAGAAGAGGGCAAATGTGATGTTAACTTTGACTCCACCTTTGACCCACGTCAAAGGAGGAATCAAATATCTTATGGATTTGCTATACATTTGATCCCTGTTAAAGGTGAGGTCAAACATGTCAATAACTTTGACTTAAGTTTTGACGCGCGTTAAAGGCGTTCAAAGACACCACGGCTTTGCATACCTTTGATCTCTTATGTCAAAGGCGTTCAAAGGCACCATGGCTTTGTACAACTTTGATCCTACGTCATGTCATGTCAAAGGCGAGGTCAAATATGGCCATATCCTGCGACTCCTCTTTTAACGCCCTAATAGCCTACGTTTTCGTATTTTTTTCTGTTTTAATGATTAAATGAAAGCTTGCTTTCTTGCCAATGTGTATTTTTTTAATAAAAAAGTTTTCACTTGACCTGGAGGTGGCACAAGAAAACAGCTCGAAAACAGCGGGAAAAACGCGGCTGCCAGCGGCTTCCCGCATTTTTCTGGCCAATCAGAGAGAGACTAAAGGTCAACGAAGTCGGCTGTGAGACATTTTTCTTCATTTGGCTTCATTATGGCGGATCTGGTGAAATTTTCATTGTGTTTTGGACCAGGAAAGGTAAGGCCCGGTTCATACGTCGCATTTCTGCCGTGTCGAATTCAATTCAACGAATTAAATTCGACAGAAATTCGACGTCTGAATCGGCTGCCGCATTTCTGCCGCACGTTCGACTGGTCTTGTCGCATTATCCGACAGAAATGCGACACCGATTCAGACGTCGAATTTCTGCCGTGTCGAATCTAATGCATACATTATCTTAATGTATTGAGCATGCGTAAATGTGTTCCTGCCAAAGAAAAAGAAGAAACTTGGCCATTCTCGACCCAATGCAACCTGAACATATTGCAACACATACTGTTGCGTTGTCAGCCTTCTCCTTCTCGTTCCATTGGCGGACAATTTTTAGCAAAATTAAAGTCCTTCGTCGCTCAGTACTTTCATCCACCATATTGAATACTCTACGTTTAAAACATTTTCCGCTGGCCGTCATACCCGACGGTATAAATTCTGAATTAAGTGCGACACAAGTGCGACGTATGAATCCACAGTCGCATTTCTGCCGCACTTAATTGAATTGAATTCGACACGGCAGAAATGCGACGTATGAACCGGGCCTAAGTCTTTGAATTTCGTTCATTTGTTTTCAATGTTCAGAGAATAACGGAGTTGAAAAAGTAAATTAAACGCAGCAATGGCTACGTAAAGGAATAAAGAGCTATGAATTGCGTATATTCATAGTAGGACAGATCCTCGGCGAAAACATTTTGGTCGAAGATTAATTGCACTTGACTGAATCTCAGTTCATCGGCAAAGCTCTTCGTTAAGAAAAGACAAGACTTTATTTTCAATTCACATATACTTATTTACAAAAGTTGACAAAGGTAATATCTTTTCCTTACTCAGTCAAGTCTTGTGCATTAAATTGAAGTGTCCGTCATAGCATAGATTTTAGCATGATCAGTGCTTGAAATAAACGTAACTTAATAATTAAGCTTAAACTTAACCCTATCTTCGTATAAATTGTTGTGCACGATGCCTCTGGTAATTTCTGAGCTTAAGCAATTCCCTTGAAAGAAAGCTCATGTAAATGTAAAGGAAATTTGCATTGAAGGAAAAACTCAGTCAGCCATGCATGACAAACCATCTCGACCTGACTTAATTATTATATTAATTATACCATTGAAAGAGTTGTTGACTCTGAAAATTTAATCTATGGATGTTAAAGTTTTTGCTTTTGTCTCTAGTTACCATTCTATTGAAAAAAGCTCTGTTTGTTGCCACAGTTGAAATTATGATGATGTTTGTTTATTGATGTTGATAAATGACTTCACTGGTGTGAATTTAACAAATCGAATGTGGTTTAGCGTGGTCTGCACTCTTATTGACAATGATATGCATCATCACAGTGGCCAAAATGTTGTGGACTCGTGAAACACAGCCGAGTGAGTCCACAACAAATTTTGACCACTGTGATGACAATCAGTTTGCTAGATCAGTAGCAACTGTAGTAAAAATATGTTTTGATATTTGTTGTATCAGGCTTATGGATCAGTCATTTGGAACTCCACTATCTCCTGGCCAACACCCCCCCCCCGCCCCGCCCCCCCCCCCCGCCCCGCCACGAACTTGCCAGGCATTTGACACTTTGAACTGTCTCCTGGGCTAAGAATGGTGTCATACCAGGTGATCAAATGCACCTACCCTGTGACATTTGCAAAACTGAGTAATAGAAATGTAGATTGAGTGTTGATGGAGTGTCAATTGAGTATCGATCAGGTGCTGATCGAGTGTCGATTGAGAGTATCGATCAAGGGTATTGATCGACACTTGACCATGGATATCTTTAGTACACATAATCCAGCTTAACTTTAGTGGGTGAAATAGTTACAATGTTTGATAAAAATCAAACTTGCCATTAGTTGCAAATTAAAAAGCTGACCTCATAATGATACTATTATGTGACCTCTCTGGACAGTACCAATAGTTTTAGAGTTTCATGTCTAATTATTGGTCTTTTGAGCCGTAGACAATTAAATGCCAATTAAAAACTGACTAGTGGAAATTTGCTTATGAATGTTGTTTTTATCCTTCAGCTAGCCATTCTAGGAGAACTGAAGATATTGACAGAATAAATTGGGAGAGGATACAAAAGGCAACTCTGTAGTTCATAGTCAACTCAGATGCAGTTTAATCATGCAGTGCTCCAAAGTGTGCAAACGTCACAACATTTTGGTAAGTAAAAGGCTGGAATATTCACTTGTTATTTCTATATTTTGTAGCATAGACCATCTTATAACTTCTTCAGCCACAACTTTTTATATCTTTTTCCAGCAAAGAAAGTATATACACCTTTTGTTGTTCATTTACAGAAAATAAACATTCATTTGTGTCCAAATTTCTTTCTTTATGGTCAATAAACTCTCATTAACACCAATATGACCTTCATTTGCGCGTAAGGAACGTTCGAGAATAACATTTACATATGCATTAACATTCAAAATCATCAAAAGAAAAACAATACCTTCATTTGACATTCATTGACTGTAAACGTATTTTCATTTTGGTCGAAAAAAAATTCGTTGTCGCGAAACGACAATCATTTACACTTTAGGACATTCAGTTTTCAACAAAAGACTTTCAATAACACAATTTGCATGAGAACTAACATTCAATTGCATTATTAGGCAACCATATCCATGAAGGTAACAATCTTTAATGCGGCGAGACAAACATTACAGCCATAATAACATTTATTTTTGAAAGATAAAATATCAAATTCGCTGAACGATTTATCCTTCAATTGCCTCACTATTGAGGCATCGTGGCAAATAAGTTTGCATGAAACGAAACCACTGTCCACATTTAGCTGCCGTAAGGGTACCAATACTTCGTTGTAGAGCTTGCTGCAACAGCTGCGTGCGATAATTTCACAGAGTAATTCCCTGGCGTCTTGCTTCGTCTCTTTTGACATCTTCAAAGGCCCTGACTATCCTTTCGCGGTGTTCAAATGGGATTCTATTTCTTCGTGGCATTTCTGGAGAAATCTGTCACTATGACACACGTATACTGTAGTGCGCCCTCTGAATTGTACGCAAAAAGTTTCATAAGTGGCCAAATTTACCTATATCTGGAAGGGGAGGATTGTGACAACATGTTTTAAAAAAGTACATATGGTCCCTTGTTCTAGAATCAAAATTTCGAGGAAAATTGGGCGAGATACCTCTGTTCAAAAGAACTGCGCGAATGAGCAATTGCTTTCTCTTAACGTTTGGTGAAAACACGGTAATGTTTGTCTTACCGCACTAAAGATTGTTACCTTCATGGATATGGTTGCATAATAATGCAATTGATTGTGAGTTCTCATGCAAATTGTGTTATTGAAAGTCTTTTGTTGAAAACTGATTGTCCTAAAGTGTAAATGATTGTCGTTTCGAGACAACGAATTTTATTTCAAACAAAATGAAAATACATTTACAGTCAATGAATGTCAAATGAAGGTATTGTTCATCTTTTGATGATTTTGGATGTTAATACATATGTAAATGTTATTCTTGAACGTTCCTTACGCTCAAATGAAGGTCATATTGGTGTTGATGAGAGTTTATTCACCATAATGAAAGAAATTTGGACACAAATGAATGTTTATTTTCTGTAAATGAACAGCAAAAGGTGTAAATAGATTTTAAAAACCTGGCTATAATTTATTAATATTATTTTAATTGATCATTTTTATTATAGTCTCATCACTCTGTGAAAAAAAGTTGTTTCTTTTTGGTTCATTTAAGGACATTGAGTGAGGAAATGTTGTCTTTCATATGGGACAAATACATCAACTGGCTCACCTGGACGAAAATTAATAAATTAAAATGTTGTTGAAAACATGCAAGGGATGGGAATCTTTTTGGTAAATGAATCAAAGTTTGTAAGCCAGTCTCAGGAAATGTTGGTTTTTGATTGGTAAAAGCTGAGTTTTGCATCTAAATTTTGTGTGGCTGTCTGCAATATCAACTGTTTTGGTTTGGCCATCAGGTTTCCAAACCAAATGTTTTCAAGTAAAATTAGTAATATGATTAATTCATAACTATTGATGGGATCAGTAGAGAATTTAAGGTGTAGAAGATTTGATAATAACTTAGTAAAAGTAATTGACAAAGACCTTCATTTGCTTTACTCAATTTAAAATTTTTTTGGCAAATTTTTCTGGATAATGGCCATTTCCCTCTATGAGATGCAGCTGCTGGGAGTCACAGTGGTTGTATTCATCATCTTGCACTGGATTTTTGTTTCAATGAATGCAACAGCTATGCGATTCCATGCAGGCATGTCTCATGTTAAATTATTTAATTTCAGGAATTTTTTTCAGTGGAAAAAAAAGTGTACAAGTAGTTGCTAACTGTTGATATGTTTATATGCTCCTTTTCACATATGATCTACAAGGAAAATAAGGAAAAAGATAACACTACTGATCATGAAGAGATCTGTGGAAATTACACAGGAACAGCAATATTCCCAAAGGTGTGTGTATTCCTCATTTCTTGTCACAGTTTATGCTAGATTTGTTGGTTTTTTAGATTGCTATTTTGCAACCATAAAAGATCTTTGTTTTGAGATGTCTGTAAGAGACAGGCAGACAGATGGACTGGTAAACTGGCTTTGAGCTTTTTGTTTATTTGTGCCAAGCTGTGCACTTTTTAAATGACCCCAAGTCTTTGTTCTCTTATGAAATTCTAGCTGGGGATAAGCCCTTGTTCAGCCGGTGAAATTAGCTTGTTAAACTGGCTCTTAATGACATATCTGTGTGACCAAATCTCTAAGTAGAATGGAGAGAAATACAAAAAAAAGGCTACCAATTGAGTCCCCTCTTCTATCCTTGACTCATGCATTTCTCTGAAAAGTGTTATGCACTCTGATGAAAATATTTGTCCACAGACAGTACCAGTTCCCAGATTAGCAAACAGTTTTCTTAGAGCAAAGCTCAAGGAAAATCGTGAGCTTTGAGGAGCACATAATGCCAAAGACATATATCCTTACATATTTTTAAAGTCAAAATATGGAGCTATTGTGTTAATTATCCTCAGTCAAGTATATTATGCAACACACTGGATCTTTTGAAAATGAGGAATATTACTTATATTTTTGCCCGGTTTTACCTGGGGCATATTCGGTCACATGATGCGTTTAGACCAACCGCGTGAGCGAAAATATGTTTATGGACTACAGACAAGACTATTTTTACCGTTCTTTTGTTAGTGGACTGAGTTTAAGATTAAAATTCCAAATCTACGGTAACATTAAATACATATTTGCTATTGACAGAAGCACAAACTATTCGCAGGAGGAGTAATGATCTGATTGGTCACGTTTTATTAAGGTTACAGTATACCTTCGGGTCGGCAATTTTCTTCAAATTTGTATTTTTGGGTCAAAATAGTGGTCAAAGAATAATCTCTAATTTCTGAAAAAAAAATTTGAAAAAGGCTAAATATTGGCGGAGAAATGGCGGTTTTACGTTTTCACCGGAAGTAAAAGTTTACCTCTCGATTGACAGCCCTACGGCGCGTATGCAATCAACCGAGACGATTTTTGCGGGAATTACCTATATGGATGTCACGAATTGACTACTCAGTTGATCAGCATTGTTGTTCTGACTACCCAGCATTTTTGGTATTAGGTGTGTCTCTATTAAGTTATAAGTAAACATAGACCACGTTTAAACCATGGGCTAGTTCGAAAAAGCGAAAACAGCGAAGAATGAATGAAAATACATCAATGAGTGAAGAAGTGAAAGTTCGCCACGCGGATGAAGCTATAGTTATCGTATAAGGCGGGCAAATATTCGTGGTAAGAGAAAAGAAAGGTTCTGTAAAAATTTCGGAACTTGACAGCAATAACAGGGATCCTGACAGAGACTCTTCTGATGAGTCCGGTATCGACGAATCATCGGACTCATTGAGACCATTTGAAATATTATCCATGCAGTTGCCCACACACAGTTGCTCTGCGCGCTTTCCTTTGTTTGTTTCCTTCGCTCGGCAACTCTAGCGTTCGTATCCTTTTTAGTCTTCCCCATTTTGCCAGACCAGCTTCAAGAAAAACCGAGCTACAGAAAAATTATCTCTCTGCTTTCGATTCCTTGAGCGCATTGCGAAACACAAGAGATTTTTAGAGATTCGCGCGTAAATTCCACCAGGAGGTTAACGGTAGTAAACTTTCCCTGCACTGATTGGTTCAGTTATCTGAGAACCCAGTTGAAGGCGTTTGTGGGCGGAGTTTGTTTGCGAAGCAGAAAATTTTTCTTAGTGCTGTTTTCTCGAATAAATTTTTTCGCTTGAAGCAGACACTTTAAAGAGTTATAACTCAAAGGGAATTTGTTCAATTGCTCTTAAATTTGGACAGTGGCTAGTTTAACATATAAACTACAAAAGCGTATCTGGGAATTGTTAATTTCGAAATACTTTTTCTTCGAGAGCGATTTTTGTACGATCACTCCACATTTTTTAAATCCTATTTCGAAAATGTTCTGTAACTTTTTACTGCAATTGAATATGCCAAAACGCAGACACGTTTTTTAAGCGCTTAGGACCCTGAAACCGACGAAAAAATTAAATTGGCGAAAAACAAAATTCGCTTTGACTTGTAACTTTCGAAAGGTGAATCGGGCGCTAGCATTCAGTGGTCGTGAAAAATTCGACAATTCATTTTCTTTCAAAATTGTTGGTATAGTTTGATAGCCAGCTCTATGAGCTTTAATTTGATATGGGGGTGTAGGTATCCACAGCTTAAACTGCACGCGCTACATCGCTTGCGCGCGAGACACCCCTGAAGGTATACTGTAACCTTAATGTGATATTAGCAAAAACCATGGGTTAACTTTAAGGAATAGAATGCCAAGATTCACCCTTAATATTCATTTCCAACGTTTTTGTCTGTTTGCTTCTGTTTAGACAAATGCGGACAAGCAATGGTTGACAGGATGGACTTATCCAGTGAAGATGCATTGATTAATTTCGCCAATGCCTTAGACTTTGTCAAAATGTGTCTTCCCTAGAAAGCACGGGGATTCAGTTGGCATTGACCCCAACAAGGCAGTTTAACCACTTTGATGAGAAAGAGGTGGAAAACACTGTATTCCATTCCCCTTATAATGCAAGAATTAGCAAGTGCAAGCAGCAGAAAAAGAGAATTGCCAAAACATTAGGAGTTCCATGCAACGGACCGTACGTGCCATCTGGAAAGGAGGCTTTTACACTAGTTGACTTTTGTGCAAAGTTTGTCATATCTTTCCCGAAATTTTGCGGTTATCCCCTCTATTGTCTAGTCTGGTCTAGTAAATTTAAGGAACTGAGAATTTAGCCATAGTACTTCAATGTTAGATAAATGCGCTTTATACCATGGAAAATTTGTTGACTGTTGTTTTCACGATAGATAGAACAATGTTTTCCTCATGATCAGTCGCATTACGTGTAGTTTGAAACCAAGCCTGTAACGTGGCTTTTTGAAATCTGAAGCCCAAGACATTTATGTAAGGTACTTGAAGGTATTTACTCTTGATAAAAACGGGAAAAAAAATTAAAACTGAGATGAATTAAGTTGAGTATATTTATTTTCCTAAAATCAGGTGCAATGATCTTTCCGGGCCGCTTTTCCGCTAGCATTTGTCAAGAGTTTTGGTACAAAATAACCTTATTAAAGCTGACATAATCTTCAAAACTTGTCAGACATAGAACAAGAGTACGGATATGATTGCATCCTTCGTATGCGGTGCTACAAAGCTAGTGTAGCAAGCAGAAAAATGCGTATAAGATGTGGATCGCGCGAAACGTGATCAACGGTCGCGAATCGCGAAAGAGGAGCACGAGCGAGAAGTTCGGGCGAGACGCGCGGAGCACCTTTGACAAACCTTTGGCCCGCGTCACA